>NW_027633250.1:0-10000 GCF_053919585.1 Euprymna scolopes
GGCCATCAGTATTAATGCTGGAGTCCATCAGGGGTCCATCCTAGGCCCAACTCTCTTCCTGATATACATCAATGATCTCTCAAAACACATGCTTAACTCATTAGTTGACATCTATGCTGATGACACGACCATCTATGGCAACACATCAAAGGCCGTTAGTGACAAAGTTCTCTTAGATTCTGTCTCCTCTGATGTTGAGCGAGTGGGACAGTGGGGGAGGAGGTGATTGGTTACTTTTAATGCATCTAAAACAAGTTCCTATCTTTACATCATCAACGCTCTGATCCCCATCTGGAATTTATTGATATTGGTGGATCTCGTTCAGGGGAAGCTCCATGTTTTGATAAGCTTCTGGTATTGACCTTTACATCTGACCTGAAATGGAATACGTACATCAAGTCAGTTGCCAAGATCGCTGGAAAAATGGTAGGATACTTCTACCGATCCAGAAGATATTTGATTATTTTATTGTACTCAATACACATATACAAATATTCTAATTGATAAAAATTACGTCCGCGTCATCAGCGCGAATCTACAGAATATATATATATATATATATATATATATATATATATATATATATATATATATATATATATATATATATATATATCCGTTTTATCCGTTTGGCTAAAAAATAAATAAAAATAAAATACATATTGGCTCTGCAATAGTATTAAGCACTCTCTTCTAGTTTTGACTAAGTACCAGTTTTACCATATATATATATATATATATATATATATATATGTATATATACATATACCTATACCTATATATATTTATATATATATATGCATATATATATGTATATATATATATATATATATATATATATATATATATACAATTATTATATAAACAGATATATGGACCAAGTCGAACGAGACAGAGAAGGCCTGCCACGTAAATAGCCGAAATAAGCCACAAACGTACACTGCACCTTTTAATAAAAAATACGAGAAAATGTATCTAAAGTTTAGCGTGTGAATAATTTATCGGGTGAATGCTTTAAGTACTATATAGATAAGTGAATCTCTATTTACTGGATAAAGAGGGTATTGCTCAACTAAAACATTTATAAACTCGAACCTAACGGATTTATGACGAGTCAAGTATTGATAACAAATGCGTTGAGAACATGCGTTCCTCAGAAATGATAAAAATTATTTTTCCTTATAAATAAAAATAAAAGCAGTGCACCATACAGCATGCAACTCTAAGAATGGAAACTATGCGATGCGCCACAATGAAGAGTGTAAATATAACTTCTGTACTATATACAACGTATTAAATATCTAATGTGATTATTAGGACTGTGACAAGAGAATATTCTTTTCATAATTTAGACTATCGAGTATATAAAAGTTATTAGCTTTTATGTTTGTAGATGTGGTTCTTCATTGTTTATCTGGGTGTAACTGTGTCGGATATATAATCGAGAGTCAAAACAATGGTAAAATATTTTCTAGTCTTAGCCCTCATGATTATAAAAAAAATGTACATTCGCATATCTCTTTCAGCACTTCTAGATTCTCTTATCTTTCATTTATCTCTTTGTTTTTTCTTCATATCCTTTGATGTTTTCCGATCTTGCTTTACTCTTCGACGACCGATTTTAAATCTTTAAGCCATTCGCTTCTTCTAAAAGTTTTTTTATATATTTTTTTTCTAATTTACATAATTAATTATTCTACATCTTAAATCCTGTTGCAATTAAAATATGCACGCTTAATCATAGGAAACATCTTCTATAGATAACAAATAATTCAGTGATTCAAGGAATAACGCCATTCGTTCTTCCGGCTTATCTCATCTGTGTGTTCATTGCATCACGTGATATTGGATTGCTTCATCCATTTGTGAGGTCATCAGGTGCACAAGTTGACAAAAAACAACGTAATAAAATAGCATACAAGACCACACTTATTTGTTTGTACAGAAATATTTATAAATACTAACAAGAAGAACAATAAAATGTCAGGACTAGAAATGATAAATAGAGTTGATAAAGCCGATTATCCTGAATAAGCTTCCGGCAAATTATTTACCTGATAATTTAATTGATGTCGAGAATCTACGCTCTACAAAAAAAAGGTGGTTTGCAATTTAATTGATGGAATCTCGATTAAACTGCCGTCCCGTATTATGTGAATAACTAAATAACGTATGCGAAGCATGTACCACACAGGAATTAGCGGCCCAGACGAATTCTGGGCGGTTGGAATATCAACGCCGGTTTTCTGATCTTCTTTCCTCCTCCCACACTTATCAGCATCTTTTACAGATTCATTGCCTTCCTTGAACTTCTTATGCTACTCGAAAACTAACGAGCAATTTATGCAAGATGATCCAAAAGCCGTCTGAAGAATTCCATACGTTTCTGTGACATTTTTTAGAAGTTTAAAACAGAATTTTATTGCATTTCATTCTTTTGAAATTCACCAGGTGCGACAACCTGGCTTAAGTGGAATGTATTCCACTCGCTGTTGTAGCTGTTAATTTTAACCTTAAACCATAAACCCTGTCCAGTAATTTCATAAGATGTATAGCTATAACACTCTGAAGTTTCAAGAATCTACGAGAATTTTAAGTGGCTGTACCACAAGTCGGTTAACTTATTGAAGGCACTTCGAAAACGACTTTGAAAGAGTAACACTAATAATAAACAGTTAAATGGAAGTAAGATAAACCGATGTTATATTGCAACAACGTCGCAACACGTGGCTGAGAATAAGGAAAAAAATTCATATAAAAAAATGTAGAAAAAAGACTCAAAAGCGAATCAATTGAAAAACAGTTGTAAAGTAAAAACCGAAGAGGAATAAATTGTTAGGCAGAAAAAAAGGCAAAAAAAAGAAACATAATTATATACTGAAATAACTTGAGAGCGTAAAGGATTTAAAAGATCAAAGGGATACATATGCGTAAATTAAAGGGTTCGGAATTCAGGAACACTTCATAATCGAATAATCAAAGTTAATATCAGATTTGACTCGTACGATATTATTACGTAAAAAATGATTCATGGTAAAACATGTGAGAAGAGAATGAATAGTATATGAACTTTATGTAGTAGTCGAAGAGTGTAAACTCGGTCAAGTAAACTCCGAGTATATGTTTTTACAACGAACTATTCAAACAAAAAAAAGTACTTTCTATTTTATTACACACACACACGCGCGCGCGAGCGTGCACCTATCTACCCGCAGATATACACACACGCACACACAGACTCGCACACACAAACAAACTCATACACCCCCACACCCACACATACACACATACATAACCACACACACACACACATATATATATATATATACTTATAAACAGAAAATAACATGTATGCACACACAAACACGCACACACAAACAACTCACCCACACCCACACCCACACATACATAATCACACACACATATATATACTTATAAACAGAAAATAACATGTATGCATAACTATAAAATAATGTAAATGACTCGCATATATATATATATATATATAAATATATATATATATATATATATATATATATATATATATATATATATATACTAGCAAAAGTACCCGTCGTTGACTGGGTTCAAATATAGCCTACAGAAAATTGACTCAGATTTATGAAATTATGATAGGTTATGAAAAGGAAGGGTTGTAAATTTGGGTTTAATTTGGGGGTATCAAAACAAAATTAAAATATGATGAAAGTAAAAATAAAATAGATAAAACCTATACTTTATTATACAATACCTGGTCACACTGAAACACTTCTCACAATATTCTGTGGATTTATGTTAATAAACCTTGTTAAACTTTGTGACATATATCCATTTTATGGAAGTCAGGTGCGAATGAAGACCCCATAATTTTATTATACCATATCTATTCAAACTGGAACATGATTATCAAAGTATACTAACGCAGATATATATGAAAAGTGTTTGTGCCTATTTCTATTCTTTGGAGGGCTGGCGCGAACGCAGACCCCACAATCTTATTATACCATCCCTAGTTAAGTTAAAACATACTTATCAAAGTATTCTTATGTACATCTACATCAAAAACACTTGTAAACGTTTTTTTTTTTAATTTTTACATTTTTTATTTCCATACTTTTTGGACCAGGCGCGAACGAAGACTCCACAATTTTAATGAACCCCCCGTTCTGCCAGATCAAACATGCCCATTCCTGTGTCTCGATACATCTTCTATCATTACATGTAATCAGTTTTTCTTTTTAAAATAGGCAACCATATAGGAGCCTATTCGTGACCAGACACATACACACACATACACACACAGCCATTCAGCTTTGTATAATATATATATATATATATATATATATATATATATATATATATATATATATATATATATAAGCCCGGCGTATCCTAGAGTGGATGAAACGCGGAATGTACTATATAGCTTAATTGTCATAGATATTTTTGTAACTTACAACCTAGCACTGTGTAAATAAATACTTAGTTTCATAAAATACTACTTTCCTATATTAAACTATATATTAATATGCTTGTCCGTACGGTGTCACGTCATCATCATCACAAACATTAATTAATGAAACGCGTCATCATCATCGCAAACATTAATTAATGTGAATTATCTCCCTTTATTGTCTCATCTTTATTAGTAAAAAATCATTAGACCCTTCTATTTCCCAAAACTTCCCGAACAAAAATAAAAGAAAAAATATGAACTGTCTATATATAGTTCAGGATTATTTAAAAGACAATTATGCATAGAAGGTATCGTTCCACAGTTTAAATAGTATAGTATTTTACTTATATTTTTAACGATGTCTTCTGTTTATTATTGTAGTGTAATAAGGAACGTTTATTCTATTTTATTCAGTAATAAATATATTTTTTTACGTTTAACGTAAAGAGTTCGTTTTTTTTTTCTTTTTTACTGTGCCACTTTATAGTTTTTTGTATTTTTTATTTAATTTGAGTGAGCCTTATATAACAAAAAATATGTTTTGAAATACATGTTACAAAAATCAAGAATGACTTTATTAAATACATCACCAAATTCATCATTCGCAAATACACTGAGTAACACAGGGTCAAAACATATTTTACGTCTTGTTCTGTTTTGTTTTGCGTTTATTTTACGGCATATCAATCCTTTTTCTTTTTTAATGGCGAATCGAGTAATTTTGTAACATTTATACAGCTTCACGTTGTTTACATAGTTATTACTTATGTTTTTTTTCATTTCATTTTGCTTCTTTTACAGGCACTCATCATCGTCTAATGCCCACCGACAGGGCATACATATTTAAATACTATAAACAAATGGACAGAACAATTTTTTTAATATGAAATAAAATACTTTGTTTCATTACTTACGATTTAATATATTTAAAGAAATATTTATTTCCTATTTAAAGATTTTCAGTATATTTTATTTAACTAAAGAATTTTTCCATTATTTTTATTACATTGTTAGGTGAAGTTTCAGAATAGTTACCCCCTCCCCATATTAAGAATGACTTTCAGCATGATTCTTACAATAGCGGTATCAAAGATTTTTTTCCTTATTTTAAACAAATTATTAAAAAAAGATACAAGACCATTAAATTTGTTTTCATTAAATCGCTATTTAGGTGAAGGTTCAAAATAGTTAACACTTCTCCCCCATAAACTTATTTTCATGCAGTAAAACACTTTGTTTCAATAATTATGGTTTAAATAAATATTTATTCCTTATTAAAAGATTTATTTTATATATTTTATTTAAATGAAGAAATATTTATTGTTCATACATATATTTCCCTAATTTGTTTACATTGTTAAGTATAGTTTCAGAATAGTTAACCACCTTCCCATATTAAGAATGGCTTTCAGCATGATTCTTACAATAGTGCAATCAAAGTTATTGATTTTTCTTATTTAACAAAAATTATAAAACAGGTACAAGAACATTTTAAACATTTTTCTCATTAAATTGTTATTTAGTTGAAGGTTAAAAATAGATAACCCTTCTCCCCATAACCGTTTTTTTATGCAGTAAAATACTTTGTTTCAATAATTATGGTTTAAATAAATACTTATTCCTTATTAAAAGATTTACAGTATATCTCATTTAATTGAAATCTATATCAATAATTCGACTTAAAAGATATTTATGAATTTCCAAATCTTCATTGAATAAAATTCAAAATAAATAGAAACGTCTAGTGCATATGTAAAAGTTTATGGTTGCTTATTTAACGTCATTAAAAGCCATCAAAGTCAACTAAGAGCTGCTCAATATTCTGGCTTAATGGATCATTTAGCAAGGAATGAAGATGGTTATTCTGGTCTACCAGTTATTCTACCATCTACATTTACAGGAATACCTAGGAATCTACAACAGCTTCATCAAGATGAAATGGCAGATTTCTGTGACATATTCATTACTCACAGCTGTAATCCAAAATGTCCTGAAATATTAAACAACTTGGGGTCATCAGAACTTTAACCAAATTGATGTCAACAATGTCACAGTTTTTTTTAATTCACAGTCTGACTCCCTAGAACCTGCTTACTGACCACTATTCTCATTCCAAGCAGCTGATCGACGTTCCTGTCACCGCCTTTATCATCACCACCACTTCCTGACAATATCAACAGTATCAGTTACGATCGCATTGATCTTCAATAAAAGTTTAAACTAAAGTGCTTTGTTTTTTCTACTTGCTTCCATACGTTCATTTTTGTAATATAACAATAAGGAATTTCTTATGTGTTTTAAAAGATTTTAACTACCGTGGAATTTCCACGGGTCCTGCTAGTTTATGTGATTAAATTAAATAGTCATATTTATATATATATATATATATATATATATATATATATATATATATATATATATATATATATATATATATATATGCAAGCAGTATAAAGGCTGGAGTCCCCCAGGGTCCATCCTTGGCCCAACTCTCTTCCTGATCTACATCAATGAGCTCCCAAAACACACACTTAATTCATTCGTTGACATCTATGCTGATGACACGACCATCTACGGCAACAAATCCAAGGCCGTACATAACAAAGCTCTCTTTCTCTGACTCGCTCTCCTCAGATCTTGAGCGCGTCGTCCAGTGGGGGAAGAGATGGCTGGTTAAATTATATGCATCTAAATAAGTTCCTAACTTTACATCATCAACGGTTTGTTCCTCATCAAGCATCAATTGAAATGGATGGCTCTCGTCTTGGGGAGGCTTCATGTTTGACAAGCTCCTGGGTTTGACCTTTACTTCTGATCTGAAATGAACACATATATAAAGTCTGTTGCCCGGGCCGCTGGGGAAATGGTAGGATCCTTCCATCGCTCCAGAAAATATCTCACTACTGATGCAATTCTCTATCTGTATAAAAGCCAAGTACGTCCAAGTATGGAGTACTGCTGCCACATCTGGGCTCGAGCTTCAAAGAACGCCTATCCTGCCTTGACAAAGTACAAAATAGACTTCGGGGCATAGTGGGGGATGCTCTCTTCTCTTCCCTGCAACTTTCCCCCCACAGAAGAGACGTTGCTCGCCTGTCTGTTTTATCGTTATTTCCATGACAAATGTTCGTCCGAGCTCCAATCTTTGCCACCCTCGACAATCCTTCGTGATGAACACACGTCAAACTAAAACCACTGTCAATAATTTCCCCCACTCTTTATCTGGTCCTAAATCAAAACTTAGATTCCATGAACATATTTTTTTTCTGAGAAGTGCACGTCTGTGGAATTCTCTTCCGTTAACCTGTCTCCCACCTGACAACAACGTGGACGTCTTCAAGTACAACATTTTCCTGATCAACCGCCCCCTTAAGTAAGACGCTTTATCAAATCTCCAATACCAACTATTACTACGATATTATCCCATTGATTATTGCACACAAAATAACCCTTATCCCCGAGTGGCTTATGGGTCCTGATATACGGTGATCTCCATATAAAAAAAGGCCGTCTGGTGTTGCCTGGTCGTAAAATACGTGTAATTAATGTATTTTAATAAATGCAAATATATTATTACATGTTGTATTCGTTGTGTATTAAACATTACGCTAACCTACTTAAACAAATAAGTAAAAGAAACTGAAACTTACTAAATCTTTACATAAATAATCCGTCATGTAAACGATTCACGCATGCGTATTTGTGAAGCAGTTGATAAATGATAAAATCCGATGCCGCCCCACGTGCCGCTTGTATTTTTCCGTATGAAAACCGCTTAAAATGTTTTCCACGTGTCTGAATACACTTTACACCTCATTTCGAGTTTGTAGATCAAACATTCGTTGAATATAGGTAAGGAATGTCATTACTTACGCTTATTGTAACTTATATATATATATATATATATATATATATATATATATATATATATATATATATATATATATACTAGCAGAAGTAACCGTCGTTGACTGTGTTCAAAATCAGCCTACAGAAAATGGACTGTGATTGATGAAAGTATGATAGGTGATGAAAAGGAGGGGATTGTAAAGAAATAGGTTTTTATGCTCCAAAATTTTCCCCCAAGCAAAATATGATGAAAGAAAATATATTTTTCGTGAAAATATATTTTTATATCCACTTTTTTTCCATTCGTAGCCAAAAGTGACTAACAAAATGCTGTTTCCTTACAAAGAGAATATGTTATATATATATATATATATATATATATATATATATATATATATATATATATATATATATATATATAAATCTTGTGGTTTAATTTTAAATTCTGAAAGAAAAAAACAACATATAGAGGCACATATTCGATTTAAGAATTTATTGCTTGACAAAGGAATATATAGATGGTTATTTTAATTTCCTTAATCCATGGATTTTCAACAATGGCTCATATCATCAGAGGAAATGAAATGCAGTTAGCAAAATGTTCAGATGCGAATTGACGCTATTTTGCTTTTCAGCACAATTATTGAAAATAGTTTTTGGGTGGTTGTGGATAATTATATGGAAGAAAATTATACGAACAGATAAGTTGATACAACCTATGTAGTCCATTATCGGAAGGAGTCCAATGTCATTCGGGGTTACAAATTGCTCTATTCTTAAATATTGAGCTTTTCCCTTTTGGCTAGGATCTCCTTGAAAGTATTACTTCAAGTAATCTCTATCAGGATTCTCATCTGAATTTTATCAGTATATTATCTTGCTTATAATAATATAAACATACAAGAAATAAATGTTACCAAAGTTAATAAAAGCTATTTTTTATGGTAGGAAAGTTCATTGGTTTGTATTTTAAAGTAGTTTATAATTTTATTTTTTTTAATTCACGAGCCGGTTTTAAAAAAAAATCAAAATGGCAGCGACTTTGAAATGGAGAGCCCCGTTTTCAATTTGAAGAAGGGGCACCTGAGCATTTTGTGTTAACAATTTAAAAGAGTTCTCTCAACGTAAGCAATATTTATAAACATATTTTAATTTTTTCTGTTGTGTTTTGCTTGAGGAATATTAGATTATGGCATGTGTAGTTTATAGAAAAATTCATTTAAGAAGTATCGCTCCAAATTTCGTTTTAATTTCGGTTCCCTGAAATTATTTCAAGTAAAGATCATTAAAAACCATTTCAGAAAGAAAAAAAAAACATGAACTGAAGTTTTATTGACTATAGAAACATTAATTTCTTGTATATATATTTTTTCGGGTAGTCGTTTGTTTGTTTTTCTGCTGAACACCCTTACTAAATAATATCAGCGAAATATATGAAAAACAAAGAAACAAAAACAGTTTTGAAAAATAATGCAGCTTTACTTACTTTAGTATAATAATTCGAAACAGCAAAATGGGATATTAAAAAAGTAAACACGTAATTACTTTATTTTTTTAAAGCAAGGAATCGATATCAATACGAATAAGAAGAAAATGGCGCCCTTTTCAAGCAGAAAAGTGTTGGTTCAGTTTACAATATGGAACAGTGTAATATTGCGTCGTCGGGTTCGGGGTTGCACTGTTGTAATATAATGA
>NW_027633250.1:20000-63501 GCF_053919585.1 Euprymna scolopes
TTATATATATATATATATATATATATATATATATATATATATATATATATATATATACAGAGATAGAAAAGAGAGAGCCAGACAAAGAAAGAGATGGGCGGACACTGGGATTATACAATAGCATTATATTTCGAATTAATAAGCATATTTCCAAAATATAATTTGAGATTACAGCTTTACAGACGAAATGACCACATTTTTTGTTATGCGTTTGTACACTAAACAAGACATAATACCATTTTACGTGTAAGGAGTCTTTCCTTAGGATCGTATCAAAGAAGGGACTGTTGGAAGTTAAGCACCTCAACAAGGACCAATTAAAATACGTAGGCTTGTACATTGATATAAGCAGATTACTATGACGGGACTCCTATATCTGGCAGTCTAAAGAAGAAAGCGATAAGAGTATAAGATATTGCGGAATCTAGGAGCATCAATAGTTAAGAGATATTACTTTTTTGCCTCTGGGGTGAGTTGGCATCACCCTCTAGAGCAAGACAAAAAGAAATAGATTAAGAGGGCAAAAAGGAAGTACTCGATTTTTCAATAGTTTTCCATGAATTTTGTTAATTTGTACTGACAATTTCTATTTTGCAGATCATTATTATTATAGCATATAATAATAAGTGGAAATAAACTATCCTAAAAAGACCGCATCTTTGCGAGGAAATAAGAATCGAATTGCAAGATAAAGGCAGTCCAAAATGATTTACAGCAGATTTCTGATATGATGAAAAAATCTCTTCATATAGTGAAGCGAATTGGTTGAATGTTCGAAGTCGAACGCTCGGTAAAAAGCAAATCTTGATTTAGTCGCCTTAGAGCATCCACATTGAATGACGACCACAGGCTAAAATTAACTGTTTTGAAGGATCTAAGAAAACTTATGTTGACCATAGCAATGAATTCACAATAGGGACTGGGAATTATATTTCTATATATATACAATATCTAGAGGAATAAAGGAAATGGGATTTTCTTCCAAAAGGTGTGCAAAAAAGCCATTTTTTATCAAAGAACATCAATGATAGAGAGTTTTCGCCTGTTATGGCAAGAAAAATGCAGACTGGTTCAGGAATGTTTTCTGGTCAGTTAAATAAAGATGTTGCTTTGCTAGTGAAGCTCCTGAACGGTGCATTCGAAGAACTAGAGAACGATTTTCGCAAAGTTGTATAAAAACGACAGTTAAACAGGGGAATTGAGGAATAATTGTATGGGAAACTTTTACTGCAGATGGAGTTGAGGAACTTACTAGAAGTTAGAAGTTAATCAATTCATATAATACATTCGAATATTAGAAACAGACCTGTTACCAAATATCCAGAAGCTGGAGATATACCAGAACATTTTTTCAACATGATAATGCCCCTGCACACTTCGAACAATAACACAATGAAAGAAGCTGTGCAAAGCGAATGGAGTAGTATCTCCCGCTTCACAGTGTTCCACTTTGCCAGAGAGCATGTCTAAAAGGATTTATATTTTAAATTAATCAAAAGGGAATGCGATTCAATATTAAGCATTTATAAAAGCAACTGTCTTCTTCTCTGTTATTAGTTTCATTGAATTTTACTTGTACAATTGTTCTTTGTTTAATATATCTTGTATAAAATTCGTTGGGCTCATTTTTGTTTGCCCACTAGTGTGTGTATATATATATATATATATATATATATATATATATATATATATAACACATTTAATTAAGGAACTTGAAAAACAGGCGGAGATATGCGACATATCGATATTTTAGAGATTTAGCCATAAGGGGGATAGAGTTAACTGCTTTTTTAATAATTCAAATATATATATATATTTATATATATATATATATATATATATATACATATATATATATATATATACACGTTTTATTTTTATTACCGTTTCTTTTTCCTGTTCAGTTACATTTTTTGTTTGCAGCTGCACGACCGTTTTTTGGCCGTTATGTAGCCTCCTCAGACTTTACAGAATGTTAGTTTATGGTGTTATATGAAGGAATGAATGATGTCAGGGGAGGGTGCGAGAAATGCGGAAAGAGAAAAGGGGGAAGGTGTGAGGTGGGGTGCTTGGTTGGTCGGTAATGCTTTAGTTTTGGAGTTCAAGAATATTAGGTGTTGGTGGGGTGTCTGGGAAGTTCCTCGCTGGTGTCACTATGGACATAGGGATATATTGAGGGGGTGGAGATATGTAGGGAGTAGGAGAGTAGGTATTCTTTAAATTTAGGGTTCTAAGGTTTAGGTTGTTGGCGTCTCGTTAGTGAGATGATTTCTTGGTATGTCTTGACCTGTTGGGTGTTTGCTTAGGCTGGGAGTCGGGGGGATACGCTTAGGTTTACCTATATATATATATATATATAAAAATATATATATATATATATATACGCATATATATATATGCGTGTTTAGCGAAGAATACAATATGAAGCGATAAAATTGTCGCCTTAGAAAACATTCCTTTCCGTTTGATGAATACCAGTTTTCTCTTTTTTGTTTCAGACTGTCTAATAGTTTCCCAATTGTGTACAAATCCCCAGCTAGTAAATAACCTTCTATAATATCTGAAAGTTACATAATGTTCAACGAGCGAGGTAAGAGATGCACTACTTATGACCAAATAAACCATTGCCAACACGCTCAAAATACATCGCTTGATTACCACATGTTCTGAGTGATGAAAACAAACTTTCCAGCCATGCTTATGATTGTAGGTGTGGTTTTAAGTTAAGATCACATCATGACACTTCACGTCGTTGAAGTTGGTTTGAAAATAAACAGCAATATGCTCCCGGAATCTAAGTGTGCCTTCAGAAAAAAAACTGTTTCAACTTTGTACCCTTCTCTTACTATCCCCTCCTCCTACGACCTTAACCCGCTGGACTACTTCATCGAGTACATCAAAAACATGACATTCAACAACACCAAAGCCAGCTTGATAGCCGAATATTTTCCGAGCTCTCACCGGGGCTTTTTGGGAAAGGCATGGTTCCAGTTCCGGACCCGTATCTAGGCGATGATTGAGGGTGACAATGGCTACATTGAACAGATGTGAGCTCTACTACGTAATCAAGTTAACTGAATAGATTATTTCAATAAATTAATAAAATAAAGCCGTACTAAACAGATGTGAGCTCTACTACGTAATCAAGTTACCTGAATAGATTATTTCAATAAATTATTAAAATAAAGCGGTAGAATATTTTTTTTCGTTGGAGAAAAAAAGTATCCTTCCACACTGTATATTACAATATTGGTCAGGGATAACTTCAGCTAAAAAATATCCGGATTATATCTTATTAAAAAAAGTATACAAAAAAGAATGAACAGATCAAAGATGTTGCTTAATCTGCATTCAAGTTATTAACAGTAGACGTTAAAGTTCCCACCTGTAAGCACTTAAGTTCTCTGATCTTTTAAAAATGACTTATCAGACAAGTACACTTTACCTGGCATATTCTCACCGGGAAATATGTTAAGGATTCTTTTCGTCCCTTGCGTGCAATCCTTTTTACCAATCGTGTACTCAGTTCACGGGTATATTTACTAAGCTGAGTCTTAAATTATTTTATGGTCCCTGATTATTCCTATAATTATTAGAATATAGATCCTCAAATCTTACAAAGTTTCTGTTGCATAATCCATTGTTTTATTAACATTAGAGATAATAAAATCTATTATAACCATTGGTTTTTTCTTTAGTATCCTGATAACTATGCCAGATTTAATAGTGTCGTTTTTTAACAAATTCTATAGACATAATGGATAGTATATAAATTATTACCAGCGGTTATATTGGTATATTTCCTTAAGACTTACAGTTGCATATGATATTTACTTTTACCGAGACTGTAGTGAAAGATCCTACACCTATCTGGTGTCTTACCTACAGTAGCCGTCCATTATTTGCAGATATTAGCTGATTGTCAGGTCGCCCACACACACTATGTATGTGTAGCCGAAGTTGCAAATCGTGTCATTGTTTAGATCAGTGAACGTATTAAGAGCATTGGTTACAAAGCCTTGTTTTGTGGCAGCCATTATGAAACTCTCTAGACCATAGTACAGCAATCTTATTTTGAGCTAATCTATACCACCTTCCTTATCTATGTAATTTGAAGTGAAAGCACTAAAGTAAATGCACATCGCGGTGTTGTTTAGTTTGTATTTCTATTTCGTATGTAGAAAAAGTAAGTGTAATTTTGCGACTCTATCAGTAGCATGCTTTTTATTTTATATTGTGTTCCATTGGTATATTAGTCGCGATTCTTAGGGACACAAAAGCTTTAACAATTTTAAATCGTGTTGAAACGACGAACGAAGCAGCTTATGGCGATACGCGGTCGCTTCATTAGTTTCTGTTTTGATAAAGAGAGGTGATAAATTGTATGAAAATGATCCCTTTTATAAATCCAAATAAAATCATAATGTTCTGACACATCATTAAATTTCGACAAGAAACACAAATGCAAAAAATGACAAGTTGACGGTTTTATTCTTTTTAGTTTGAAAGAAAACGTGAGAAATGTGGATTGTGAACATTCTTTTCAATGACGCTATAAAATATAAAACATTTTTTTTAATACATATTTGGATAACAAATAAAACTTCCTGATAAAGTATGTTTTTTATTAATTTTAATCTTAATATTTTCACATGTTCGTGTTCATCAGTGCGCACAGTGATACACACACATTTACGCAAACGAACACAGATACACACACATTCACACATGGATGTAACGTCCTAACAAATAGAATAATTGTGATCTTGTAGCAGTGTTATAAATTTCCCGAAAACTCATAATCTACACTACCTAGTATATTTATTGTAAACACTGTTGTCAGTAGGGATTAAATAATCATGTATGTATATATATATATATATATATGTATATATATATATATATATATATATATTTATATATATATATTTATATGATAAAGCGAAATGTCTGTCTGTGTGTGTTTGGTCACGACTAGGCTCCTATATGGCTGAGTATTTAAAAAAAAAAAAACCTGATTACCTATAATGATCGAAGATTATCGGGACACAGAAATGGATATGTTTGATATAGCAGAACTGTGGTTCATATAAATAGTGGGGTCTGCGTTCGCGCCTGGTCCACAGAGTATGGAAATAAAAATAAATAAAAATTAAAACAAAAAACGTTTACAAGTGCTTTTGATATAGATGTACATAATAATACTTTGATAATATGTTTTAACGAAAATAGGGATGGTATAATAAAATTATAGGGTTTGCGTTCGCGCCTGGCCCCCATAGGATGGAAATAGGCTCACACTTTAATAAAGGGGTTTCATATCTATTTGCGTAAGTATACTTTGGTAATTATGCTTCAGTTTGAAGAAATGTGATATAATAAAAGTATGAGGTGTTCGTTCGCGCTTGATCTCTATAGAATGGAAATATGTCACAAAGTTTAACAAGGTTTTGTTTAATATCGATCCACAGAATATTGTGATAAGTGTTTCAGTGTTAACAGGTATGGTATAATAAATTATGGGGTTTATCTATTTTATTTTTACTTTGATCATATTTTACTTTAGTTTTGATACTCCCAAATTCGTCGCTATCTTTTAGAACCCTTTCTTTTCATAACCTATCATACTTTCATAAACAAGAGTCCGTTTTCTGTACGCTGTTTTTGAACCCAGTCAACGACGGGTACTTTTGCTAGTTTATAATTGTATTATTATATATTTACAGTTTTCAACGACTTTTACCACATAACTGTTGATTGTTATTATAGGCGCTTGAAGACGTTGTTTTTCGAAGCAATCTAAGCCTTTACAACCATGCTGAGAAGTTGGGCGATTTCTTGCGTGATCTCATGGGGCATTTCTGGACATGGGTCCGTTCTGACATGCCGCCTCGGAGGGTGCAGGGTGGCGTTGCTAGCTCCCTGTGTTTTTTTTATTAACCGTTCATAAGGGGAAAGATGATTATGTCGGAATGGAGGTAGTTGTCTGCACGAGCGTGTGTGTAACGCGAAATAAGAGGAAGTGTATTATAAGAACGTGTTTTGAAATATCAAAAGGAATTCAATGAATTGGGGGCGTAACTGGCTTCCGGTGTTTTTATCAACCGTCCATGATGGTACAGATTCATTCTATTGGAAGTGAACTGATCGTTTAAACAGTCTGTGACAAAAGGTATTTAACTTATTCTGAATAGTTGTGTACTGACAGGCGGGGTCTTCCTTCCTTTGTTCCGAGGATGAGCGTGATCAAGCTGATGTACCAGCTGACAGCAGGAGAGATGGTCTGGTAGCGGAGCGGCGCGTAGTGGCCGGCATAAGGAGGAAGTTGTGTGACACGAAATGGATCCTGGTGTGTGCACAATCCAGAATTGTTTACCCTAGGTGACCTGCTTGTTGTTACGTGAAAATGGCATTGATGAACGCTCTACCTGGAGGACAGTCGGGGAGATCGGTAACTGTCAGTCAGAGCTGCGTTAATTAATATAGAGATATTTTGGGGATTACAATGGTATACCAGAATATTAAAACTCTTGGAGCTTTAACTGTTGTAGAACTGGACTGGGTGTGTGAAGCCCGGGAAGGGTACCCTGGATATTATCATGTTGAGGAACGGTATTTAATTAAAAGCACCTGAGATAGAGTAGCGAATGCCCAATTGAATAAGCTTACTAACCTCTGAGATTCCCTGATTCGTCGATCACCGGCGTGTACCTGATTAAGGTAATCAAAAGATCTGGGAGGAGTTAGGCGATTAGATTTGAGTGAATTGCAGACCCGATTAGACGGTCTAGAGAATGCGGAATCTATAGATAGATTTCATAAGGTAGTGATTGCAGGAGCGGGTGTAAGCACGTTAATAATGGTATGTGTGTTGTTGGCGGCGATCATATGGTGTGTAAGACGAACGAATGTGATGAAGAAACGAGTCGACAAGACTCTCGAGGCGGCTGCGCTGATGGCAAGAAATCTCTGGTCCGACCAACTTATAATTCCGGAGGAGAATGCAGATTATTGATGCGGACATAAAAGAGATCAATGCGTGGGCCGAACCCGTTCCCGACATCGAGACACAGAAGCTCTAAAAGACGATGTTGATATATATATATATATATATATATATATATATATATATATATATATATATATATATATATATGGGGGTGTGTGTGCACGCGGGCGTGTGTGTATGTGTGTGTGTGTGTGTGTAATTTTCTTAATTTCTTTTCTTTTCTTTCTGTTTTATTGGAGTTTTTTTTATTATATTTTCACCCCAAACAAGGCACATTGCCACTTTGGTGTAGGGGGCTACTATCAGGGGCAGCAAGTACTGGGGCACTATGTTGGGATTTGGGCAGCAAGATGTCGGTTCACGTTACACTTGAATTTCTGCGTGTCAGTAGAGTTAGGGAAGCAGGCACCTGGAATGGAATTCCAGAGTCTAGCGGTTCTGGGGAAGAAACTACTGGAGTAGAAAAGTCTTTTACATCTAGAGGTCTTTACTGTATTGGGGTGGCATTTAGCTGCCTGTATGGTTTGTCGAGGGTGTCTATGTCGTGGGGGCACAAGTGTCTGCAGTTCGTCAGAGCATTCACCATTAAAATACTTGTAGAACAGGCAGAGCTATGCAATGTTTCGTCGATGGGACAGATTCTGAAGTTTAGCTGACAGTTCAGGACCTATCAGATTTGCGACTCTCTTTTTAACCTTGTCTAGGTGAGAGAGACTAGTGGCAGATGCGCCAGCCCAAATACGACAACAAAACTCCTTACATGGGCGAATGGTGGCCTTATAAAGGTATACGATACTTTCAGGCGTTAATAGCTTTAATGCACGGTAGAGAGAATCCACCTTTTTCGCAGCGGTCCTGGCAATGTTTTCAATATAATTGTTCCAACTCATGTTTCCTGTGAACGTTAGGCCAAGCAGTTTGAAAGATGTATTCTCAGACAGGGAGTCACTGGTCATTGGTATTGGTGGCATAGAAGGTTTCTTGTAATTATTGAAGGAAACCAGTTTAGTCTTGGCAGCATTGAATGTGACCATCAATTTATGTCCCCATTCCACTACAGATTGGATGTCATCCTCTAGTATTTTTGCCATTTCTTTAGTTATGTGTTCATTTATTTTCCTGTCATGCCTGTTATAGAGTGTAGTGTCATCAGCATATATACCCATCTCAGAGGCAGTTTTGGCGGGGAGGTCATTAATAAATATTAGGAACAATAGAGGCCCAAGGATAGACACCTGAGGCACTCCCGCATTTATATCACACTGTTTAGATATACGACCGTCGATGACAACCTGTATCTTTATACTTTCTAAGAAGGATTTAATTATGTTAAGTATTCTACCAGTGATACCGTATAATTTAATTTTCCTGAGGAGACCCTCATGTCATACCCTGTCAAAAGACTTAGATATATCTAGAGCTACCGCTCTGTCATCCCCCGCTTTGTCAAGTGACTGGTATATACGTGCAGAGATTACAGTGAGGATGTGTGCTGTGGAACGGGCTTGTCTAAATCCATATTATTTGTCAGTCAGAAGTTTAGCATCTATAAGGTGCCAGACTAGAGCATGGTTGATTATGGTCTGAAATATTTTGGCGAAAAGTGGGAGGAGGCTAATGGGGTCATAATTTGATGGGTCAGTTCTTTCGCCAGAATTCTTGAATACTGATTCCACAGAAGCAGTTTTCAAACAGCCCGGAAAGCATGAGTCATTAATACATTTGTTGTAGAGTTTGGAGAGAACTGGAGCTACTTCGGGTGAGCACTTTTTTAATAGCACGGCTGGTTTGAGATCAGGTCCACATGCTTTTGAAGAGTCAAAGTTTTTTTATTATAGCGTGTACCTGGGCAGGGTAGTGTGGCGTCTGTCCGCAAACGAAAGTCAGGCAGGGAGTGGTTTGAAGGGTCCAGTGTGGCAAACCGGCTGGCAAGCATATTAGCCTTGTCGGTTGCTGAGCAAACAACCTCGTAATTGTTGGTTAGTGGGGGAATTGTTAATTGCCCATTATTTACTACAATGTTGTAGATTTTCCAGAAGTCACGATGTCCTAATTTTTGTGCTTCGATGCGTTTTTTAGTGGTTTAGGTAAATTATCTCTTAGCTGTCGCTATTTCTTTCTTAACGTTACTTCTAGCTTCTATATACTTCTGTTTGTTTGAACTGGATGTATGTCGGTAAAATGTGCGGTATGCATGCTACCTTTGAGCAATGGCAGTTGCGCAAGTCGAAGTAAACTATTGGGGAGAGTGGGGTTGCTATAAAATTTCCGCATGGGAACATGTGCTTCAATTGCTGTTTTGAACCATTCAGTGGTCTCATTTGCTCATCTGTTCAGCAGGAAGAGAAAAAATGTGTCCCCATGGGACATCTCTGATAAGATCTCTGATGGCTTCCCAGTCAGCCTTTTTATAATATCTCGTTGTTTTGAGCACTGGGTCTTCAGTTTTGGGTCTAGAATTTAGGGCGATTTCTACCATTATCAGTGCATTGACAGCGCTCCCGGGTGGGCTGTCAGCATTCGTTATACAATCCTCGGGAACTGTAGTCAGAAACATATCTAGAAGTGATGCGTGTTGTTCTTGCTGGTCGGGGAAAAGGGTTGGAAACGTAACCATTTGTGATAGGGAGTGAGATATAGCGAAACTATGTGTTGTGCTGCCCGCTGAATTTGTGTGAGTGGAGAATCCAAGCCAGTTTTTGTGGTGAGCATTAAAGTCACCGAATACATGTACTTGTGCGCTAGTGTCGAGGGAGAGTGTCTATGCTGTCAGAGACTTTGTTTGTTATGGTGCAGTCCTGGGTCGAGGGAGAGCGGTAGAGAAAATAAAAGTAGCTAATGTTGTGTTGCATGTTTAATCTAAAGCACATATAGGCTTCATCGTCCATTTCTAGGTTTGTTTCTCTAGTTAGGGGGAGGGTGTTACGAATGTAGACTCCAAGTCCGTGCATATGTCTGTCAGAGTCCTTACGGCAGAGTGGGAGATAGCCAGGCATATTAAAGTAGTTAGAGGGGATGGAGGAGTGTAGGTTAGTCTCGCTTAGTGCAAAGATATCCGGAGTGTTTTTTAGGAGAAATGCTTCAACATCAGTCAATTAGTTCTAAGCCCACGGATATTAGTGAATGCAAGCATCAAGAGAGGAGGCAAGTTGGATTTGTTTGTCCCTAGACCTGGGTTAAACTTATTTTTTTATTGTACTATTATCATGTCTTTAAAGAGTTTCAGTTAGATGAGGGGGAGCTGAACAAGACGTTATGCAGGGTATCAGACATGCATCACGTAGACCATTAGCTGACCTTTCTTCAACTAGGACTGTGGCCTCAGGAAAGCCCATCGGGGTGGGTTCAGGGCCCTTTTCTATGCGCGACATGGCACTACAAACATCCCGATATTATACAATTGTTCATGGATCAGCCGCTCTAAGCGCTACCAAAGAGCACCTGTACTGTCGGAAACAGCAGCCAGGAACTATCAATCCGGTATCCTCAGCCCATCATAAGAAGATCACCCCAATCTAATTGCACAGGCATGTGTGGTACTCAAGCACTCCCAAGTGACCAGTTTTGAGGAGTGGGATATGCCGGGAGTGGGGGAACGGCATTCATTGCCCTAGACAAGAAACAAGACCTACCGCTAAATGTTTTGTCGATTCACTTGTGATAGTGTCTCTCCGCCTGACTAATAGGCAAAGAAGGAGTATGGAAGCCGGCGATAAACAGAGTGTATCTACTCCTTAAGCAATTTAGGTTTGCAGATCGGTAATTTGTTTGAGTCAACAGCTCTAGGAATGTTGTCATACAAGACTGGAGAGTCCTCCCTCCCCTTTGGTTTAGTTTCAGAGTTTTCCTTCTCCTAGACGGTTGATCTACTGGGTCCATCAGCCCTGAGAGGGTTTGGTCCGCGCCTGGGTCCTAATCCAGATTTTTCTGTGACCCCGCGTGGTAAGGTAATGTTACAGGCTTAGTTTGTAGAGGTTATAAATTAAATGAATAGTTACACTCCTCAAAGTGATTTAGAGGCATGCAGTGTAAGCAGTGCTTATTAGAAAAACGTTAGTGCGGATTAAGACTTTTACCTTTAGGTTTTTCCATTTTTTAAATGTTATGTTATTTTAGGTTCAGTATAACGTTATATTTTGAGTAGGTATTAGGAATTGAGCTAAGAATTTTTCCCAGTCACTGTATATTTATATTTACGAAGGTTAAGGTGTAGGTGCAGTACAGTAAGGACATAAGTGGAGGTACATTTTAAGTCATGGCGTATTCCGTATGTATAATTTAGTAAATAGATATTTGGGAAAGTTTTCAGTAGATGCAAATAGATAGAAGTAGTGTTAGGTTTTTTTTTTTTTTACTATTGAGAGGAGATAATTTCAGTTTTCATTTAAGAGTCATCGAGCGATTTGCATGAAAGGGAGTATCGGATTTGGTTTGGTATTTTTCGTTTCAAAACCATCTAGAGAAAAGACAATTGTTATGCAATGAAGATCGTTTTGAATCCGAGTGTACACTTTGGCTGGTAAGTACCAAACTGGATAGGAATGAACTGTAATGCATGTCAGAGATAGAAATGTATAGATGTTTAGTGATGACTGTTAGGCGGTTGACGCTGAGTTGCGAATCGCCAAAATAAATCTCAATGTTAACTTGAATGAGGTAATGAGAAAAATTTTTTACAAGCTGCTGAACTCTGAATGGCCAGGTAGAATCTCAAGTGCGACTTGTTAATATGAGAGAAATCCCCGCTAGCTCAATAAAAACCGGGTGCTTAAGTACCCTACTTAGGGTTGTATACCTTCTATTAAGAGACTGTGCTATTAATTGACAGGTAAACAACGATGGAGAGGGGTTGTAAGGAACCTGGTGACGTGCTGTGAGAAGGGCGGAGCGATGTGTTGGGCTAAGACCTATTGGTTCAGTAGGAATCAATATGTCTAAGGGAGGGGGAGAATGTAACGTGACCGTTTGAGGAGTGATACAGCTCCCCATTGGGAAGCTTTAAATTCCCTTAAACTGTGTGAGAACGGGTAAATATGCTGAGATTGTCCGTTAAACGTTAATCGGATCCCGGACAACTGTAGGTGACCTATTAAAAGAGCCGATTTATTGTGGTTGCTAAAAATGTAGGCAGATATTTTATTGTTCTGGAAAATAACACGACCTGTAATATGAATATGGAATGTTGACATTGTCTGGCCTGGAGAACGCCGGCTCAGACCTTCTGAGTTTCTGAGTAGAGAAAATTGACAGGGTTTTACCCCTTGGGGTCCAGTGAAAGGATTTCAATTTTTTATCCCAGATTTTCGACATTGCGGGCGGATTGTGGAGGTGCACACACGCAAATGTATCTGGGGTTTACCCATATACGTGGCTGGTGTTGCTTAGTTCAGCAGATCGCCAGAACCACCCCGGTGACCTTAGTATAAGAACGGCCACCCGAGAGAGTGAAGCAAAATGTCAAGAAGGGCCCACGCTTCCAGAACAGCCGAGGACCCCCTCTAGTTATCCTGACCGCCATTTAGTGGACGAAGAATAACATTTTGTGAGACTTAAATGTTTTGGTGAACTTACGAAGTACACATATGAAAACCTGTAACTTTTGTGAAATTAACTTTTCGTAGATAGAAAATCTTACTCTGTCTTTGTTTTCCGGCGCTCATGCAAATTTTTATTTTTGATTTTCAGCAGAAATCAACACAGTGCTGACACGCTAAGAATTTATGTGAAGATATCCCGGAAGAAGATGATCACGAACCACGGTTTTCGATGAGGTTAGAGGTCAATTGCTGACCTGAGGACGGGAGGTCTGTCACACGAGAGCAATGACAAAGAATAAAAACGAGCTGATAATGGAACTGTTATTTGCAGATGACACAGAATTTGTGGCACACAGCGAGGAACAAATCCAAAATATGGTGAACTCGCTTTGTAGAATTGCACAGATAACCGATATTCAGGTAAATACATAGGAAAACGGTGAAAGTCATCACCTGACAATATGGAGTAAGGTTGGACAGCTGGGAGGCCGTAGACGCCACGACACAAATGCGAGTAAGTAGACATGGAGCTAAACTAGAAAACAATCTTACTACAAACATCTTATTGCATGGAGAATTCGAAAATATGTACAGAATGATTGGTGGGCAGAAACTTCGCTACAAGGATGTGATAAAGTGCCACTTTAAGGCAATGAATATCAATACAAGAATCCTAGAAAAGCTAGCAGCAGACAGATGTTGCTGGCGCAGTAGCTTTCACAAAGGTAAGAAAAAAAGTATAAGTGTATCAAGATTATTAACGATTTACACAAATCGATCATGCTTATTAAGATTTTTTCTCGCTTTCCCGATTGGCACAAATACCGTTTATTTCCATCCGTTCTGATTTCGCCATTTTCCTCTTTTTTCTCATTTATATTAAGTTTTTCACTATTATTCTAAATTCTGTTGTACATTTTCGACTCGTATTTGTATTTATATAATATTTTTTTCTTTTATTGCAATCATTTCATTTACTATATATGTTTTTCATTTAAGATTTCGTTTTGAGCAATATCTAATCTTTTCTGTGGATTATATATATATATATATATATATATATATATATATATATATGTATGTATATTTATATATATATATATATATATATATATTCAATGCCGCCAAAACTAAACTAGTTTCATTCAATAATTACAAGAAACCTTCTCTACCACCTATAGCAATGGCCAACGATTCTTTATCTGAGAGTACATCTTTCAAACCCTTGGCCGAAGGTTCACAAGAAACATGAGTTGGAACAATTACATTGAAGGCATTTCCAGGGCCGCTAAAAGAAAGGTGTGTACTCAATACCGAGCTAGAAAACTACTAACACCCGAAAGTATCCTGTACCTCTATAAGACCACCATTCGCCCATGTATGGAGTATTGCTGTCATATTTGGGCTGGTGCATCTGCTTATAGTCTCTAGCTCCTTGCCAAGTTCAAAAGAGAGTCGCCAATCTTATAGGCCCTGAACTGGCATCTAAGCTTCAGCCTCGGACCCATCGATGAAACGTTGAACCCCTCTGCCTGTTCTATAAGTATTTTAATGGTGAATGATCTGACGAACTGAAGCCACTTGCGCCCCCACGACGTGAACACACTTGACAAGCCCGACAGGCTGTTAAATCCCACCCGCCATGCTGTAGAGACCCCTAGATGTAAAAGTTCTTTCTACTCTAGTAGTCTCTTCTCCAGAACCGCTAGACTTTGGAATTCCATTCCAGGTCCCTGCTTCCCTAACTGTATAGATGTGCAGAAGTTCAAGTGCAACAAGAACCGACATCTTGCGGCACAAATCCCTACATATTACCCAAATAGTTGTTGTCTCTGATAGTAGCCCCCCCCCCCCACACCAAAGTGGCAAAGTGCCTTGTTTAGGGTAAAAATGTAATATATATATATATATATATATATATATATATATATATATACATATATATATATATATATATATATTTACAAAAGTGAACGTGTCTGAGTTTGTGTCTGTGTATCTGTGTATCTGTGGGTGTGTCTTTGTACATTTCCCTACGCAATAACGCTGTAAATTTTTAGTCTACAGACTCGAAATTTGATATACAGGGTACTGAGATTAGGGAAAATCGATGTGATTGGTTTGTGGCCAGAAATTTGGCGATTAAGGGGTCGCAGTTCAACGATTTGACCTGTGAGAACTCTACCAAACTTTTCGGTCTACGCACCTGTAAATTTTAGATATAGGTTCCTTGGACATGGATCTAACTTACCAACTTGAGTTGAGCCCAAAACAATAAATTTTAAGGGCGCATAATAGAGGTCAAACTTTTAAAAAATGGACCTCTGCGGTCTCTCAAAATTACTGGTCTAAATATTGGAAATTTTACAAAAAAGGTATTCAGAGATTGGGCAAGCTTTTTCATAAGTTTGGGTAAAAAATTCTTTGTTACAAATATATAAGTGTATGTATGTATGCATGTAAGTATGTATGTTTGCATGTCTGCCTTAAACTTTCAATAGATGCAACGGATTTTACCAAGATCAGTATTGTTTTAAAGTTCGACCTTTCATACGACAAATATCGAAAAATTGGCTAAAAAAAAGTAGAAGCTTTTCTACAGGGATCGCACTTTTTTCGCCCATAGTTTTATAGTCATCCTCTCCTTTAGATTGTCTAGCCTTAATTTTTTAAAAAATGTGGCTTCCGGTCTGACGGTGGTCGTAACAGCATAAACGTTAGGTTTTATCCCGTTCTTTTCCTCCTTTGCGGTACGGGTTCGAGCCTGCCTTCCTACTACCACTCTATTTTTTTTTTTTGCTCAACATACACATCCAAACACCCGTGGTACGTCGGGCTGAAATACTAGTATATCTATAAAAGTGAACGTGTCTGTATCTGCGTGTCTGTGTGTCTGTGTACATATTCCTATGCAATAACTCTGTCAAATTTCAGTCTACAAACTTGAAATTTGATATACAGGGTACTGAGATTTGGGAAAATCGATGTTTTCGGCCAGAAATTTCGCTGTTAAGGGGTCAAAGTTCAACGATTTGTCCTTAAAAAGCTTTACCAAACTCCTCCGAAAATTTCAGGTCTAAAAATTTGAAATTTTAGATATAGGTTCCTTGGACATGGATCTAACTTAATAACTATATTTGAGCCCAAAACAATTAATGTTAGGGATCATAATAGGGATCAAAGTTTTAAAACAATGTGTTTTGGTTTTTTTTTTTGTTTGCTCAGCATACACCGCCAAACAACCGGACAACGTGCGGGCCGAAATGCTAGTATATATATATATATATATATACAGAGTGAACGTGTCATCTGTCCGTGGGTGTCTGTGTGTGTGTGTGTGTCAGTTCACATTTCCCTACGCAATAACTGTGTAAATTTTCAGTCTACAGACTCGAATTTGATATACAGAGGTCTGAGATTTGATCGATTTTTGGCAAGAAATTTGTCGATTAAGGGGTAAATGTTCGACGATGTGATCTTTTAGATCTCTACCACACTCCTCCGACAATTTTGGGTCATTTTAGATATCTGTTCGTTGGATATGGATCTAACTTAATAAATTGAATGAGCCGAAACGAATAAATTTTAAGGGGCAATAATATGGGCCAAAGTAAAAAAAAAAAAAATGACAGTTTTTTTTTTTTTTGCTCACCATACACCTCCAAATACGCGGGTACCCATGGTAGTATATATATATATATATATATATATATATATATATATATATATATATATATATATATATATATATATATATATATATATATATTAGGGAAATATAGGCAGCATATTTACATTGATAGACGTGTTATTTAAAAGCACGGAATGTTTCTATTTCATTATCTTCTGTTTTATCTTCTCCACTCTCCGAGTAATAATTTTTGCGTTTATCTGAAAATTGTTTAGGTTGGATCCATAAGTTTCTTAAGCGAGCCCTTTAGATAGGAACACTTCCATCATCCTACGGATTATTCCGTTGGAAATAATTATACACACGCACAAATATATTTATTTATATATATATATATATATATATATATATATATATATATATATATATATATATATATATACATATATATATATGTATATATATATATATATATATATATATATATATATATATATTCACGTTCACTTGGAGGCTAATTACGAGTTAGGTCCGCGGATAATTTTTTGTTAATCTTCTATTTTTATGCTATCATCAGGAAGAAATATATCATCCAAATACCGAATATAAATCGAAAGTTCTCTATTAAATTAAATATTTTGTTTTCCAGATTGGTAATATAAAAGTTACTGTTGGTCCCAATACGGAACCCACAGCTACGCCATCAACCTGTGTCTGGATATTTCCTGGATGATTATCAAATGGATCCTTTGTTGTGCACATTATATATATATTTCTAAATTTTACCTTTCTTAATTTTACCCTGATAAATTATGTTGTCTCAATCTGTGAGAGAAGTCGAGGTGCCTTCAATAAATATCCAGACATTTTTTGTACACGCATTTTAAATTGCCGTAGACTCTTTAAAATTCAATACATTATTATCATAGACCTTATAATAATACTGTGTTTTTTTTAATTTCACGTTCAAATGAACAGCTACAACAGGAGTTACAATACACCCCACTAAAACCTGGTGGTCACAGCTGGTTAATTTCCAAAGGCAATCCGGATGGATGCATATTTGAAGAACATTAGCAAAACATTTTGTTAAAACTTAGAAAATTGCTAGGGAAACATGGAAAAAGCTGGTTTGGGAGTATCTTACATGAATCGAGCTTCATGGTTTTAGTGGCACAAGAGATTCAAGACAACCATGGAATCTGTGAAGGAAGATGAGGTCTGTGTGAGTAGTAAAAAAATCAGAACAGGTTTAATATATAATTTAATAAATAAAGACGCTCGTGTGTTTATGGAGACAATACGTGCACATATTTTTTCAGTGCGTTAACTGTACACATAATTATTTTCGTGAAGACAGAGATGTGGAATAATTGTTCGACGTGGTGCTTCATTCTTGTCACAGACTAGTTGACCAAAATAGGCATCAAGACAGTTTGTTATACTCTGTATGGCTCAGAACTTGTCCATGTGACTTTTTGTTTATCCTTATATGAATGGAAACCTGAAAAGATATCATCATGAGATAATTATGGATATGAAAGTCGTTGTCTCGAAGATCATTGTCACGCTCATACATGGGGGCATCCGTCCAAGCTTCCAGATGTGCTTAGAATAGTACAATGTGTGTGCTGTCAATAAAGGTATCGATACTATATACCTGGGAACTTACTGAATGCATCTCGTATGAAAGAAGTTCATTTACATTTTTTTTTGTTTCTGATAATAATTTCAATCTAATCGGTGTTACTAATTAGAGTTCAGTTCGTCCTCGTTCATAAGTGTTCTGATGTGTTCTTCTTCAGAGAGTTATGTTGTTTGTGTTGTTTCGTATTTATCGATGTCTAGATTCGTATTAGATTAGTGTTTGTATCTGGCTGGTTTTCTTAGTGGTCGGTTTCTGTATGTGAACTGATATTTCCTGATCTGTTTAATCATAAAGCTTTTGTTTTACTTCTATTATGGCCATCTTTTTCTATATAATATTTCATGCTTGGTATGTGACGAGCATGCACGGAAGTATACAATAATAGTGTGCCAGTATATGTCTATCTATGACCTTTTTTTTTTTTTTTTTTTTTTTTTACAAAGGTATCACCACATTATCAAGGCCCAGAGGCCACTCAAGGATAAGGGTTAAAGAGTGTACAGTAGAAATTGGTCAATATAGTAATCAATAGTAATGAAAATTTGGTAAATTTAATAACTTATATGGAACGGCTCATCAAGAACTTATTTACTTTAGACTTGAACACAACCATATTGTAGTCAACCGGAAAGCAGGAAAACGTAAGACAATTCCACGGGCGTGCAGTTCTAAGAAAGAAGCTTTGTTCATGGAATCTACGTTTAGGTTTAGGCACAGATAAAGAGTGGGGGAAATTATTGATAGTGTTTACAGCTAGACGAGTGTTTCTTGTGAAAGTTTGGCGAGGGGGGACCATAGATTGAAGCTCAGTTGAACACTTTCCATGAAAATAACGATACATCAGAGACAAACTCGCAACATCTCTTCTGTGAGATAGAGGTTGCAAGGAGGAGAAAAGGACATCTCCTACGAGGCTACGAAGTCTATTTTGAACTCTATCAAGGCAGGGCAAGTCCTTTCTAGCAGCTCCTGCCCAGATGTGGCAACAGTATTCCATCCTTGGACGTACCTGGCTCTTATATAGGTAGAGAATAGCATCAGCAGTGAGATATCTACTGGATCGATAGAAAGATCCCACCATTTTTCCAGCGGCCTTGGCAACAGATTTGATATACGTGTTCCATTTAAGATCAGGAGTAATGGTCAAGCCCAGAAGCTTGTCAAAACTTGAGGCCTCCTGAAGACGAGAGCCATTCTTTTCAATTGATGACAAATGTGAATTAGAATGTTGATGATGTAAAGAGAGAAGCTTGGTTTTAGATGCATTAAAAGTAACCAGCCACTCCTTTCCCCATTGTACTACGTGCTCAAGATCAGAGGAGAGAGAATTGGAGAGAACTTGGTCGTTTACTGTCTTAGATGTGCTACCATAAATGGTAGTGTCGTCAGCATAAATGTCTACAAATGATGTAAGGATATGATTTGGAAGATCATTAATGTAGATCAGGAAAAGAGTTGGGCCCAGGATGGATCCCTGAGGGACACCGGCATTAATACTGTGAGCTTCTGATTTTTGCCCCTCAACTACTACTCTTATGAACCTATCAGAAAGAAATGATTTAATAATTGAGAAGACTTTTCCAGCTATACCATAGCTAGAGATCTTATGAAGTAAACCTTTATGCCATACCCTATCAAAGGCTTTAGATATGTCAAGAGCAATTGCCCTAGAAAGATTGCCACCGTCGAGAGATTTGCTAATCCTATGCGATATAACTGTAAGGACATCTGCTGTAGATCTAGCAGAACGGAAACCATATTGAGTGTCACTAAGAAGGTTATTTTTGTTGAGATGTTTGATTACTTCTGTATTTAACACATATTCTAGCAACTTACTCATGACGCACATGAGACTTATTGGCCTGTACTGAGAGGGGGATGAGCGATCACCTGAATTCTTAAATACAGGGCATACTGATGAGATTTTCCAGGGAGATGGGAAACTATTCTCCTTAAGACAACGTTTAAACAGTTTTGTAAGTGTGGGCGCTAATTCAGGTTGAAGTTTTTTGAGTACTATAATTGGAATACCATCAGGGCCAGTTGCTTTACTCGAATCAAGGTTTTTGATTAGCTTCGCAACATCACGTACAGATATACGTATATCACATAGCGTGTTTTCTGATACAGGAGGAAATATTGGAGGTTGGCGGTCTTGGTCGCAAAGGGTAGAATTAGCTGCAAAGTTCTTGACAAAGAGTTTGGCTTTGTCTGATGCTGACGAGATTACCTCAGGTCCATTGATAATAGTTGGGATGGAGCACACGCTTCTATTCAGGATTCTGTTTGCTATTTGCCAAAACTGGTGGGAACCAAGCCTCTGCTCAGCTACTTTGGACTTAACAGATTGAGCATACAACACTCTTGCGTTCCTTATTACTTTCTTACAATGGTTGCTGGCAGTCCTGAAAACGGCTTTAGTTTCCATACATCTATTACGTTTGAAGCAGTGGAAAAAGTGATTTCTGTGCGCAATGGCAGCAGCACATTCTGGAGAGAACCATGGCTGGCTGTTAGGTTTTTGCTGAAACTTTTTAGAGGGTATGAAATGGTCAATACCTACAATTAACCATTCAGTTAGGTCTAATACTATAGAGGACACATCCTTTTTAAACATGCATTCTACTTACAGCGATGATTCTGTTTCGCCCAACGGCTATAAAAACATTGCTCTGAGTTACAGGGTTCTCGGTCGTGTCGTGGCGTATCGATTCGACGGTGTTTTCCGGGATAATGTAATGTCGATCGTTTGCATTTTTCAAGATCGTGTCGAGTCGATCGATGGTGTCTTTGGGAAACGTTACGTGCCCATTTGACGGTATTGTTTGGAATCTTTTCGATTGACCGTGTTGTTCGGGATTGGAACGTGTTCATCGATGGTGTTGTTCGATGTCGTGTCGTGTCGAGTCGACAGTATCGTTCGGATTCGTGTCCTGACGAATCGTTTGAGGTGTTCGAGATTGCGTGGATAAAGTTGTTCATGACCGTTCGGCAACGTATAATGGGAATGTATATACATTTTTAGATTTCTTTTCTTTGGCGGGCTATCTTTGCATCGCGAAGAAACAAGTTATTTCGGCCACCATTGATTTCGAACAAACACTTATACTGCATTTGATGACTGTTAATCCAGACTGTCAATAGTAGAGTGTTGGGGAAAGCTGAACTGATATGTCAGATGGCGTTGTGAAGCACACCGAGTCTTTCATTCCGATCCGCTTGTCGTGGGGCGCATGTGCCGTATACCAGCAATCAAATCAAGAAAATCGGTTGAATTTGTACTGTATAAAGAAAACGCTGTACACTGCGTTTGCTTTGGATCTTTTCTCTACATAGAAGCAAGTGAAATGGTCGACGTAGTATTACCAGAATAACGTAAGCTTGTTTTTTTCTATTTGGCGGCGTATCGGATCAATATTTGCGATGTACATTCATTGCTGGGTTGTCTGAACATGCGGAAGACTTGTTAAGATGGATAATCTAAATCTATCACACATATTTGCGCGTGCTGGAGACATTTAAAAGAACTACAGTGGAGTTCGAGAGCAACTTGCATTAGCTGCACAGTCGACACAAATCACACCTAAGATACCCGATGCTTTATTGCGGTGTTATAATTGTAATAGACTCACACATAGGGCAAGCGATTATCTACTGGAAAGTGCAAGGGCAGTGATGTTTGTGTCTAGCCACGGAAAATATACTTGCAACAGATGTCAGCGGCGAGGGCGCATTGCTCGATTTTGTCCAGGAAACAGGAAATTAGGCAAGAATTCTGCGCCAATCATCCTCCAAACTGGTGTAAATGCAAGTAATAACTATTCAAATTAATAAAGTACTATGTCCAACTTTAGTGGACACTAGATGCACACTGTCACTATTTCACAACTCGTGTTGCAAGGAATAGAAGAGAGTGGCCACGGTGCTAACAGCAGATCGAAGCACACTTGGTTGTTGTGGAATAGAAGTGAAATTTGGTGCAACGCGGAGCATTAGCATAAAAGTGTTAGTTGTGGATGGATAATAACACATATTTCATTTATAGCTTCGGCTGAAGGCAACAAGAGATTGGGAGGAGTAGGTGTTTTTCATGCCGATGAGGAAGGTTTTCCACATTTCAGCAAAATAAATTTTGCGACGATCACCAATATCGAGCCTGACTTTTCCGCAGAAGATAAATAGAACACTCTAAAATAGAAAATATCTAGTCCGAACACGAATCCGTGAGGAATAAAACTGTGAACTGCATATGTGGATCGTAGATAATTGACTGCTGCCATATCAACTTGCGTTGCGACAAGATCAAGGTGCACAGTCTCAGATGTAATCTACTTGGATTGCGACAAGACCAAGGTGCACAGTCTAAGAAGCAATCTACTTAGATTGCGACAAAAACAATGTGCAAAGTCTCAGAATCAATCTACTTGCGTTGCGACAAGAACAAGGTGCTAAGTCTCAGAAGCAAACTACTTGCATTGCGACAAGAAATAGGGGAACAGTCTCAGACGCAATCAACTTGCATTTCGACAAGAACAAGGTGCTTAGTCTCAGAAGCAATCTACTTGGATGGCGAAAAGAACAATGTGCACAGTCTTAGAAGCAATCTACTAGAATAGCGAAAAGAACAATATGCACAGTCTCAGAAGCAATCTACTTGCATTGAGACCAGATCAAAGTGCACAGTCTCAGAAGCAATCTACTTGGATTGCGACAATCACAATGTACCCAGTCACAGAAGCAATCTACTTGGATGGCGACAAGAACAAGGTGAACAGTCTCAGAAGCAATGTACTAGGATGGCGAAAAGAACAATGTAAACAGTCTCAGAAGCAATCTACTTTGATTGCGACAAGATCAAGGTGCACAGTCTTAGGAACAATCTACTTGCCTTGCGACAACCTCAAGGTGCACAGTCTCAGAAGCAATCTACTTGGATTGCGACAAGAAACAATGTGCATAGTCTTAAAAGAAATCTACTTGCATTGCGACAAGAAGAAGGTGCACAGTCTAAGAAACAATATACTTGCATTTCTACAAGAACAATGTGCACAGTCTCAGAAGCAATCTACTTGGATTGCGACAAGAACAAGGTACACAGTCTCAGACGCAATCTACTTGGATTGCGAAAGAAATAATGTGCACAGTCTTAGAAGCAATCTTCTTATGTTGCAACAAGAACAAGGTGAACAGTCTAAGAGCAATCTACTTTCATTGCGACAAGAACAAGGTGCACAGTCTCAGAAGAAATCTACTTGGATTGCGACAAGGACAAGGTGCACAGTCTCAGAAGCAATCTACTTGGATTGCAACAAGAACAAGGTACACAGTTTCAGACGCAATCTACTTGGATGGCGAAAGAAACCATGTGCACAGTCTCAGAAGCAATCTACTCGGATGGCGACAAGAACAAGGTGCACAGTCTCAGAAGCAATCTACTTGCATTGCGACAAGAACAAGGTGCACAGTCTCAGAAGCAATCTATGTATTGCGAAAAAAAATTTGCACAGTCTCAGAAGCAATCTACTTGCATTGCGACAAGAACAAGGTGCACAGTCTCAGAAGAAATCTACTTGGATGGTGGAAAGAACAATGTAAACAGCCTCAGAAGCAATCCACTTGGCTGGCGAAAAGTACAATGTGCACAGTCTCAGAAGCAATCTACTTGCATTGCGACAAGAACAAGGTGCACAGTCTCAGAAGCAATCTATGTATTGCGAAAAAAAATTTGCACAGTCTCAGAAGCAACCTACTTGCATTGCGACAAGAACAAGGTGCACAGTCTCAGAAGCAATTTACTTGCATTGTGACAAGAACAAGGTGCACAATCTCAGAAGTAATCTACTTGCATTGCGACAAGAACAAGGAGCAAAGTCTCAGAAGCAATCTACTTTGCTGACGACAAGAACAAGGCGCACATTCTCAGAAGCAATTTGCTTGGATTGCGACAAGAACAATGTGCGGTGTCTCACAAGCAATTTACTTGCATTGCGACAAGAACAAGGTGCACAGACTAAGAAGCAATCTACTTACATTGCGACAAGAACATGGTGCACAGTCTCAGAAGCAATCTACTTGCATTGCGCCAAAAACAATGTGCACAGTCTCAGAAGCAATCTACTTGCATTGCGAAAAAAAACAGTGTGCACAGTTTCAGTAGCAATCTACTTGCATTGCGACAAGAACAAGGTGCACAGTCTCAGAAGAAATCTACTTGCATTGCGATAAGAACAAGGTGCACAATCTAAGAAGCAATCTTCTTGGATGGCGAAAAGAACAATGTGCACAGTCTCAGAAGCAATCTACGTCCGCAACCTTACTTCAAAAGACGATAAGACGTCCATGACTGCATCTGCGAATATGCTATACACTTATAGGATCCGTGCCAAAAAGTATCTATGCAGTAATAATTCCCGACACTACAATTGCTAATCCATACAAGGAGGGAGATGCGCTTTTGGTGAAGAATCCACGTGAAAGATACACTGCGCAGTTCAGCAGAGGAACAAATCAATACCCAACACTCGATCCCAGTTGATGGAACACACTGCTACATAAAGGTTGTGCACCTGCGTGCCGACATGATTTCGTAATAATGGGCTTGTATGATATAATCTCTTGTGTGGTTGTCAATAGACATGTTTGGTATATCTCCTTATTCACTTCCGTTTGCCTCTTTCTTTAAGTTTTCAATGTAATTATGTCCCCTTTGATTATTAAGTCAATTTCTAATTATTAGTATGTTGATGTTTATAATTTCCCGTGTTATTTTTAGAGTTATTGTTATTACAGAAATTATTGGATCTGTATACGAATTTCAGTTGTATTCTCTTTCATGAAATATTAAAAACAAAAAAAAATCACAGTATGCTGATCTGGTCCCCCAAAGATGTATTCTGTTATAATGACACACATATCTTACCTTAATTTTTCATGTAAATGTATTTTTTAATTTTTCGACGTTTGCAAATCTTTTTCTCATCCTGCGATCTATATATATATATAAGCGAAAATGTGTGTATGTATTCATGTATGTATGTATGTGTGTTTGTATGTCTCGCAAAATCTTTCGACACTGGTCCCGGATTTTCACGTTAAAGCTCGATCCTTCGCCCGACAATATCGAAAAATTGGCCAAAAACATTAATTCCTTCACCATAAAATCACGGTTTTCTACAAGAAGGAGTCAGCAAAATCCGTCCTCTCATGACAACTTGTCATGAGAGGACGGATCCATGCACAAATGACGTCAAAACATGAATTAGTTTAAATATATATAGAATCGACCTAATTTTGTCAACGTCGTTTTATCTCACTTCATTAAAGCGCAGCTTCATTATCTAAAAAGTTTGGGTTCGAATCGTGGTGTGAAATGTCTATTTTTTTAGATTTTTAAAGGGGTAATATTGAAACAGGGCTAATTAAGCCATTTTTCACGTTCTATGTTTTTTTTTTATTTTTCAGATTTTTGGAAGAAGTTTTAACGTTCGTTTTACTGTTTTCTTTTTCCATCACATTCGTGTTTTCTTTGTGTTCCGGTTTTTACATTTGACATCGTTCGTTTGCCTTACGTTAGTTTTTTTAGGTAGTGCTTTTTTCGATTTTTAAGTTTTAACATTTTTTATATAAAGTATTTAATAATTTAATATTTAACATTAAAAATATTTACTGAACTTATTCTTATGTTTTTATTAACCTCCCTCCCCGCCCGAGCACACACACCTCTAAGCACCCGGGCAACGCCGGGTACCCTCCGCTAGTGCGTAATAAATTTATCTCCTGTGAAAGAAATAGATACAGTGTACTAAGGCAAGTATATATTATGATATCGCTCATGATTTCATTTGCAATGGTTGGGATTTTTTTAGGCAAATATTCATCTTAGCGTTATTCATCACTTTGTTGCATAGATTAAGATGAGTCTGATATATTTTTCATGTGAATAAAGATGGGATCTTGTTTTATATGCTTCAAATAATTTATCCCATGATTTTTTAAATATAATTATTGAGGTATAATAACACAGTAATTGATGTATTTATTTCTATTTTATATAAGTATTATATTTTTATTTTATAATTTGCGTACTGATTGTTGCTATTCGGCTTCTTTATATAATACATTTATGGATTCTTTAAGGATTTCAATTGTTCCTGCATCAGATTCTGCATAAGCCATTTACATTTTTATGCATACTTGCTTGTTGAATATTGATGACCATTTCTCTCCTCCTATTAATGTATCGTTAGTGTTGTATTTGCTCGATGTTTTTTTATTATTCCATGTATTTATTGTCGTATTGCTTACTTTTGATCTAGGGATGCCATACTGATCTCATATTTCCTGATATCTACTCTTGATTCGAGCATATTGTAGACTGTAAAATAATGCTTTTAGGCATTTAAGTATTATGGACAGATTGAACATGTTAGACAGTTGACATAATTTTTATTTCTCTTATTGTTGTTGGTATTACTGTTTAGTTATAATTATGTAGTTTTATCTTTGTCGTTCTTTGTGTAAATGTAGGTGTGCATATTATAAAACTTCTTACTTTTTGTTATTATTGTTGTATACTGGAGGAGTACACATTATGTACATGTGTCTAAATTCTCGCATCCTCTAGTTGTATAAATTATTCTAATGAAGGTGTGTAAGATTGTATATACATATCACAGTCATCTAGATGACGGTTGTATGCACACATCTTCGTCTAAAAATGTTTTCATAACATTCGATGAACGGATGCGTATATAACACTTACCAGAACAGATACAATTTTACAAGGTTCATGTAACCTTATAAAACGGGGCAACTAACAGTTTTTTAGGGTTGTAAAATCTGGCCAAAAGAGAAGCATAACTTTCCGTCCCTGGTTGAGTTTATTTCTTTGATAAAAGTTGTAAAAATTCATCCCGATGAATCAACAAATCTTGGGTTGTATTTTCAGCAACTTTATTAACTATGTTCCCCATTCGCTAGCTGCAACGCTGGTCAAGACTTACGCATTCTGCTCACCTATACGAGGAGCCAGCACTCGCCTCAAACCCTCTGTCCCCCTGGGGCTACTTGCTCTCGATTCAGATTCGGACTAAAGGTCATAAATGTTTTTAATCCCTACTTAAAGGTAACATCACGTCTGGAGTCAATCTTTTTTTTAAATTAGTTTTTGTTTCTGACATTATTTTTATCAAAACATTTCAAGATAAATGTTTTTTGTATGCATTCCTTTTGCTATGATATCATTCAACTTTTTTAAAAATGTTATGACGATCATAACAATCGGTGATGTGCATGCCTGTTAATATTATACTTTATTTGTGCATTGTTCCCCCTTAATATTTTTCTATTACAGTTTTTAAATATCATCTCTAAATTTTCGCAGAAATTGATATACAGGTTTAAGTTTTTTATCAAAACAGTTTGTGTAAGCGGTTGGGTGTTGAGGGTTTTTTGTATGCCATATAACAATTCCCTGCTAATTTTATTTTTATGTGAAAATTGTGTTTCCTGTATTTTTATATAAAAATCTTAATTTATATATAAGTGTTGTCTCTACACAAATACTTAACAAGAACACGAAAGTAATCGCCAGTGACTCCCTATCTGAGAGTACATCTTTCAAACTGTTTGGTCTAACGTTCACAGGAAACATGAGTTGGAACAATTACATTGAAAACATTGCCAGGGGCGCTGCGAAGAAAGTAGACTCTCTCTAACGTGCTAGAAAACTACTGACACCTGAAAGTATCCTGTACCTCTATAAGGTCACCACTCGACCAAGTATGGAATATTGCTGTCATATTTGGGCTGGTGCATCCGCTGCTTGTCTCTCGCTCCTACACAAGGTTCACAAGATCGTCGCCAATCAGATAGGCCCTGAACTGACATCTAAGCTTCCGCCTATGCCCCATCGACGAAATGTTGCATCTCTCTGCCCATTCTACAAGTATTTAAATGGTGAATGCTCTGACGAACTCCAGACACATGTGCCCACACGACAAACCCGACAAGCAGCTAAATCCCAACCCAACGCAGTGGAGATCCCTAGATGTAAAATATATTTCTACTCCAGTAGTTTCTTCCCCAGAACCGCTAGACTCTGGAATTCCAACCCAGGTCCCTGCTTCCCAAATGTACTGACATGCAGAAGTTCAAGTGTAACGTGAACCGACATTTTGCTGCCCAAATCCCAACATAGTGCCCCAGTAGTTGCTGCCCCTGATAGTAGCCCCCTACACCAAAGTGGCAATGTGACTTGTTTGGGGTTAAAATGTAATTATATATATATATATATATATATATATATATATATATATATATATATATATATATATATATATAGTAATTTATAAAATATATATGGCGATTAAGCTACACTGAATATTCGGCATTTCATCCACTCTAGGATTCGTCAGGCTTATGCGCGAATTCTGTGGTTGTTTATCGTTTTTATATTGTCCTCTTCTGTTGAGGAGTATAGTTAGCCAATCAGCTTTCTAGTATCAACCGCGCCCCTTCCTATCAGCCAATGGGCATGAATTTTATCGAACAAAGGATCTGTTTTAAAACTAGGTTAGTGTTTAAGGCAGACATTTTCTTTTTTTTATATATAAATATACATATGTGTACATACATATATGCACATATATATATACATATATATATATACATACATGTATGTGTGATCGCTATGCATATTAATGTTTATTTAATTTATTTATTTGTTTATTTTCTATTGTTTTTGTTAGTTTTAAAACTATTTTGTATCGCTATCCTAGAGTAAATTCTATTTTTTGAACACAGTAATTTGCTATTTCTCTTCTACAGTTTTATAGATTTGGGGGTTCTGTAAAGTACAGGATAGCACATTTTTCATGTAGGCATAATTTACATGGGTCGTCTAAATGCGTACACGTGGTAGGTTGTCTTATTATTTTCCATTCGACTACCGGCGAATGTCCGCTGTCTTTGAGTCCCCAGTATGTATTCGCTAGTGTTGTTTTTATAGGTTTTTTTATTATTGAATGTATTTTTGTGGTCATAGTATCGGGTTTTGAAATCTAAGGAAGTCATGCCTACGTAATATTTCTTGTTATTCGGGTTTTCTTTCGCAAATTTTGTTGGCTGATAAACTACGCTTTTTGTTAGACATTTATTTTGAACTGGGCAATGTGTGCGGTGTCTACAGTTGTATTTATCTTGTTCGTTATTATTATTTTTATTTATGGTATGGTTGTTCTTGTCCGGGGTTGGTTTGTTATTATTATTATTATTATTATTATTATTATTATTATTATTATTATTATTATTATTATTATTATTATTATTTCTGCTAAGATTTTGTGTAAGGGGTTGGTTGCGGGAAAGTGTGTTTTAATAAGATCCAGAAATTTCTTGCCAAGTTTGGTTTTTAACATTTTATTGAATTGGGCCGTATACCAAATTATAGTTCTTTTTCTTCTATTTTTAATTTTATTATAGTTATGTGTGTTTTGTTGCTTATATTTGATATCGATATTTTTGTATCCACTATTTTTAGGGCTGTTTCGTAGATATTGGTTGACCTGTTAAATGCATTTTCATCGCTTGAGTTATTACTGAGTCTACTTAAGATCGAGTTACGAATGTATTTTTTAATTGATGGTGGGTGATTGGACTTAGGGTTTACGTAAATTGGAGTAGCGTTATCTTTTAAGTATGGTTCATATGTGTTTTATCTAAGTTTAATGTGATTTCCAGGAAGCTTTTAATTTTATGTTAGCTGATACGTCTGCTTTTAGGCCTAATTTTTTCATTCCCTTGTGTATGATTTTCTTACAGTTTTCTACTTCAGTTGGAGATATTCCGGCAGGTGGCGTGCTGCATGTCTTACTGGAGGCAACATAAGTGTCTTGCCTATTGGACGGTCGTTACCGGTGATTGATACCTTTATATATCTCACACACATTAGCCTATGTTAATTAGTAGGCGTCTCCACAACAATTAGTGTCCTGATGCCTTCATATTTCGATAGTATCGTAACACTTTTTTATAGCTGTGTTTTCTATGTTGTTTCCTTAATATTTTTGCCTCGCTAGATTATTTGATGAAATTCCCTGTTTTATGATTGATTGGTGATGATTGGTATTTGGGCTTACGTATATTTGATTGGGGTTCTCTCTTAATATGTCTCGGGAGTCTATTTTTAAGGTTTAGAGTGGCATCTAAAAATTTATTATTTAAGGCTTGCGAGTACCTCCGCGGGCTATTTATTTTTCATTTTCATATTTACATTTATTGTTATGCAATTTTCTTTTTAACTGTGTAAAGCCATAATACGAAATCTATCATCGTTATGTAGACTGTAATATCACATATGTTTCTAGTGTACAGAAGGGGAGTAATCTCATTACGCTACTTAAACATAGGTACTATCTGATTATAGGATTTCGTAGTTTTTTGTTTTCATCAATTAGCCGTTTTCATTAATCAAACTATTTCAGATTTTCTTCGAAATATCTATCTATCTATATATATATATATATATAGCCGCACTGATGAGCTGTGAAACAGCGAAACAGTACTGTATGTGGATGACTATATATATATATATATATATATATATATATAAATGTAACTCTTGGTTCGTTCGCAATTAATTGTCTAAAAAACCACCGGACGGATGGCTTCAACGTTTTGGTATAATATGTTTACTACATCCATGTGTTTTTTATATATTTCTTTTTAATTATAACATTATACTTAATTTTTCTATGATAAATAGGTGGTTTTTCTTTGTACCGCTAGGCCACGTTTTTATTTAGGGATAATAATTTATAACCGCTTCCTGTCAGGTGACCAGTTTTACAATTTAGCAGTTTTCCTGCTAGATCTGGAGATTTCGTTTGCAATCTAGCGGGGAATTCTAGAAAATCTGGAGATATTTGGCACACAAACACCCGCAATTTTAGATTGAAAAAATAAAGAAAAGCGCTTGAAAATACTTTAACACATAAAATAAACTCATTCATGTAAGTAAAAAAAGTAGCATTTATTGCCTTTGGTAACAATTATTTATTGATTATTTGTTTTGTTTTTATCAGTTTTTTGGGCTAACAATTCTTAAATCCCGCTATAAAATCGATTTTTCCAAGTACATTATAGGTGGGGGCATTCCAACCTCCGAAGTTTAGTTTAAAATACAATCTAAGACACCCTGCTTAATTTAGAAGTATTTAGGCGAAAATTGTAAAAAGCAAGAAACAACAGCAAGAAAAAAAATCAATAAACTAGAATTTAATTATCTACCAACCTAAATACCTGTAAAATGCTAAAAGAAAGTTTTTTGTTTTTTTTATTTTTCTAATTTCAAAATATGTTGCACCATTATTGTGATGTTTAATTTGCAGTATATTTCAATCTAACTTTTATTATAAAAAGTTTGAGTTTATGATTTTTTTTCCTGCAAAAAGTACCCTCTCTGAAAAAACAAGTAAAACAACTGATAAAATGTGTAAGCCATCTGGGGGCCTAACCGCTTCAATATAATTCCAGAAACATATAGTGAGAAAACACGGAACATTTTATATATTGAATATACTATATTTATAATTTTTTATGGCAGGAAGTTAAAATATGGAGTTTTGGGGGGAAAATTAGCGGGTTTTGAAAATTTCAGACGATAAAAGTTAAATATCTAGCGATTTTCCTTTGCCAACACTGCATGTGATACCACTAAAAAGAAATGTAAACAAAATGTGTTTACACTATCGGTAAATTTTCAATGGGTTTGATCACATGATTATTGATATGTAACCATATGATTGAAATTTGATTTAAATTAACCGCACGTGGTCGTTTTGCTATGAAATATTCATCGAAAAATGGTAGGGACAGGCAATGAATGCCGACGCACAAATGTATAAACATTTTGACCCTTCCCTTTACTTAAAAATTCACCAAAAATCAGAAAATTAACCAATTTTAATGAAAATTTCAGTCTTTATTAAATAATGATCGCAGCATATAATGAACTAATTATTTTTACTTAACTCTTAATAGAAATGTTTAGTTTTGTTTTAACAAGAAATACCTTTTACTAAAGTTATGGTTTTCAGTAGTAAATAAAAACGCAAGAATTTATTTTTGCTTTTTTTTATATAAATAAAGCATCGTCATTTGTAAAAATAACAAATAATTTTTACATAGCATTACGAAAAAAGCCCCTAAAGTCCGTATTAATGAATTCGATATAACTGGAAGAAAGATTCAATGAGATTCCTATTTCAGTCACCTAAATTATTTAGGGTGAAATGAGTGTAGGATTTTATAGCCAAACTAAATATATGTTTTTGCTTAAAAAATGGCATTAATACAGTAAGTTGTGTAAAATTTGCTTAGAATGCTCTGTTTTACGGTTGTTGTAAAGATGGAACGGAAATTTGAATTTCGTTCCCTTGTAAATTCGGTACATTTTTACATTACGTCCAACTCAGCACTTACATTCGACACGTAAACTTTTATAGTTTTCGGGTATACTGGCAAGGTTAGGGTTGTCTATTCCGAAAGCCGTTCTAAACATGAGTAGATTGGTAGGTGTGTCAGAAATTTCGTGAAAAACAGTGAATAATTCCACCCCGTCTTTCCAAGCTTATGACTCCTCGAAAAATATAACTCAAGCTCTATGTTTTTTTTCAATTAAAGGAGCAAGGACCAAAGTTTGATTAAAAAAACAACAAAAAAACAAACAACGTGTTTTTTTAAGGTTTTAAACTTCGGACTTTACAAGTAAATTTCTAAAAAACACTACTTTTTTGTTTTAAATGTGAATATATTATTTACTGACCTTTTCTCTTCAATTTGTGATATATAACACTTTGGTGAGTAAATTATTTACTTTTTAATAGACATTTCCAAATGGGAGGCGTGAATAATTCGACCCCTTGTGTTTCCAAGCTTATACTTACTCGAAAAATGTAATTCAAGCCCTAATTTGTTTTTCAATTAAAGGAGCAAGAACCATGGTTTCATAAAAAAAGACAAAAACAGACGTGGTTAAAAAAAGCCTTTAAACTTCGAACTTTACATGTAAATTTCTAAAAAAAACACTACTTTTATTGTTTTAAATTTGAATATATTATTTATTGACCTTTTCTCTTCAATTTGTGATATATAAAACTTTGGTGAGTAAATTAATTATTTACTTTTTAATAGACACTTGAAACTGGGGGGCATGAATTACAGAAAAAACGTTTGTCTAAAATATTGTATTCGGTTTATTGGAAAGAGCATAAAATTTCACATTGACCCTGAAAATATCGTAAAAATAGAATAAATAGAAAATCTTTTATAAATTTGTAAAGTTTAAAAATTGAAAAATATTGAGTTCGTAAAATTCATTACTGTTTTTAAAAAAAAAACAAAACTATTTCTATTACTGTTAAAACAACTTAAATAGGTTTTTGTTAAAAGTATAATCCATAAAGAAAACAACCCACTTTTAAAAGAGAAATTACGAGTGTTTTTTATTTTTTATTCGCAGTTTCGTGATAGGGGTGTCAAAAATTCCTACAAAAAGTCTGATACATCTACTAGTTTGGAGTGTTTATTCGTTGTAAACGTACGTGACAACCTATAAATGTCGAAATTTCCAATGTGAATGGCAAGCTGGTCTTATGTAAAAAATAACAAAAAGATATACCAAACTGACTTGTTCGTTTAAAAATGGCATTATTTCCCTTTCTTTATAAACTTTTATTTTAATATGTTGTGTTTTATATGCATATAGTACAATTGTTGAATGTTACTGTTTTGATTATAAACTTTCACCTAACCATTTATGGTAAACAATTAATCTTTTTTTTTGGGGGGGGGGAAATAACAACATTTATTGATTAAAAAAATAGCAACAAATTAAAAAAGTAAATAAACGAACAAAATGCAATTTTTCTTGACGCATGTGTTCCATTTTAAAAAACTGAGCCACAGCAACGCGTGGCCGGGTACAGCTAGTATATATATATATATATATATATATATATATATATATATATATATATATATCGAATTAATCCAGGGTGGCCTATTTTTTTTTTTTAGTATTGCTGTCTAATTATAAGATGGATAATTTTTTTTTTGTTATCGACGTTGTTAAACATAGTTGTTACTTCGGTAGTATTGATTCATTTGTTTAATCGCGCGTGTTTATTTTATTTGCCAGTTTATTAGTTAACGGGTTGTTTTACAAACTATTTTATTTGTTTATCGATTACCAGGTTTACTGCTAAAATCAAATCTGCTTTTTTTTAATTTCTTTAAATTTAATTTACTAAATTTGTTCCTAAGTTAGTTTTCTTATTTTTTTTCATCTTTTTTGTTGAAGTATTTCGTATTTAGTTGTTGCAGTTATAAAATTTTAAATGATTAGTTTGTTGTAGTTCTGTATATTTTGTAATAAAATATTAATATTCTCTTTGATAGTGATTTTGTAAAAGCTGTTTTGTTTTTACTATGTTGTGTAAATGTGTTGTTTTTAGAAATTACTAGTTTTTTTATTGGATTCTAATTTTTAATCACATTTGAGATGTTGTTCTCTAGTCTAGACATGTTATGCTTTCTAGGTGTTTAAATCGGCAAGATTCATTTATATCAAGTGTTTATTAGCGTGATATGATCATGCAATCGAATTCGGCACATAAGTTTGCTCGTGGTTTAATATACTTCAACAACAATACTTATAATAATAATAATAATAATAATAATAATAATTACATAAATAATAATAACGACAAACACAACAATATTAATAATAATAACAATAATAATGACGACTACAGCAACAACAACCACAACAACAATAATACTACTACTAATACTACTACTACTACTAATAATAATAATAATAATAAACCAATATACCAAGTAAAATATAAGTAAAAATAAATAACGCAATCTAAAAACAAGCATCAAAAAAGTAATTTGCATAACCAGAAGAGATAACCTCTTTTCAAATCTTAACCAACGACTTATAATCGAGGTAAAAATACACACTGTTATTGGGAAATATATCATAATCGTTACACCCAGGGAATCTGATTCGTTTACTAGCAAATTTAACGTATTGTATTTCTTTTTATTGTCCTTTATAATTCATGAGTTCCAAGTATCCTGATGAGGCAGGGCAGAATGACATACTAATCATATGAAATATTCTGCGCAACGAAACAGGTCTTGTAAATAATTGATGATTTAACATACTGATAGAAATAAACGGTCATATGGAAACAATTTTCGAATATTATATCTATATATCTATAAAAACAGAGATGTGTGTGCCACAGACGATTTCTGATTGGTTAATCCAATAATCACATCTCCTAAAAAACTATGGTTCGTAGGCTCTTACCTTTACCATAAAATATTATGGCTTGATTTATTGTCCATCTTGGAAGGGTTTAATTTTTTCCTAACTTGCGATTTACAAATTAAAAAAATCCGAAACTTACAATCTAACAATCGAACCTCCGACATCACGGTCGCCATTATGAAACTAAACCAAAAAAAAAAAAAAAAAGCGCCTTCACTCGTGGTCTTTACATTTCGGGTTTGGGTACTTGTGCAGTTTTCCATTGACATTAAAAAATGGAAATATTTAAAAAAATATATATATATTGTACGTACTCGTCATGGGATAAAGTTTTCCTACAGAAAAAATCACGTAATTTCATCAAGTAGTTATTTTTTTATAGCGAAAAAAGAAAAAAATCAACGCTACAAGCGAGTCATTATTAATTAAACAGAAAGTTCAAGTAGGGGGATTTCCCCATTTTGATTTTTATAGCGAGGCCAAATTTCGCGAATTTGGCCTTTTTTTAAAGCAGTTTGGCCTTCAAATTTCTGTTTGGCCTTTTTCTTCACCGATGAAATAAAAAAAGCAAATAAAAACAACGCAATAAAACTTTTAAAAATACGGCACACTTTTGTTGTTCTTGTTTGTTTGTTTTTTTGGTAATTTTCCTTATTTTTTTATTTTTTCAAGATAATACTATTAAATGGACACTCTTATGCCAAATTAGCCCCCCCCCGAAAAAAAATGCACAAAAATTCGAGATTTAAGGTTTTGACGAGATAATTTAGCGAATTGTCCGGACTATTGCGAGAGAACCATCCATTAGTTTTTCCTGAAATTTTGCCACAAATTGTATTTCAATAAATAGATGTGCATAGTAACAACATTTTTTAGCCGAAAATTTCCGTTGCGTCCCCAGATTTCATCGGTGAAGAAAAAGGCCAAACATAAATTTTGAAGGCCAAACTGCTTTAAAAAAAGGCCAAATTCGCGAAATTTGGCCTCGCTATCAAACGATTTGACCTTTGAGAACTCTACCAAACTCCTCCTACAATTTTGGGTCTAAACACGTGATATTTTAGATATAGATTCCTTGGACATGGATCTAACTTATTACCTTTACTTGATCCCTAAACAATAAATGTTAAGAAGTCATAATAGGGGTCAAAGTTTAAAAAATTGACCGTTTTTTTTTCTCAGCATTAACCTCAAAACACCTGGGCAACGCCGGGCACCGATTGCTAGTGTATATATATAAATATTTATATATATGTATATATATAAATATTTATATATATGTATATATATAAATATTTATACATATGTATATATATATATTTATACATATGTATATATATATTTATACATATGTATATATATATTTATACATATGTATATATATATTTATATATATGTATATATATATATTTATGTATATATATATATTTATATATATATATATTTATATATATATATATATATTTATATATATATATATATATTTATATATATATATATATTTATATATATATATTTATATATATATATATGTATATATTTATATATATATGTATATATTTATATATATATATGTATATATTTATATATATATATATATATATATATATATATATATATTTATAGTAATTTATAAAATACATATGGCGATTAAGCTACACTGAATATTCTGCGTTTCATCCAACTATAGGATTCGTCAGGCTTATGCGCGAATTCTGTCGTTGCTTCTTGTTTTTATACATGTTGAGGATTAATAATTGGCCAATCAGCTTTCTAGTATCCACCGCGCCCCTTCCTACCAGCCAATAGACATGCATTTTATCAAACAAAGGATCTGTTTTAGAGCTAGGTTATTGGTTTTAGGTGGCCGTTCTGCTTGTTTTTTTTTTTTATATATACCTCTAAATATACCTATGTGTACACAATAATGCACATATATATACATATATATATATATATATATATATATATATGCGTGTGATCGTTTATGTATATTCATGTTTATTTAATTTATTTATTTGTTTGTTTTCTATTGTTATTGTTAGTTTTAAAGCTATTTTGTATCGCTATCCTAGAGTAAGTTTTATTTTGTGAACACAGTTGTTTGCTATTTCCCGCCTACAGTTTAATAGATTTTGAGGTTCTTAAAAGTACAGGATAGAAAATTTTTCATGGAGGCATAATTTACATGGGTCGTCTAAATGTCTGCATGTGGTTGCTTGTCTTGTTATTTTCCATTCGACTACCGGCGAATGTCCGCTTTCTTTGAGTTCCCAGTATTTATTCGCTAGTGCTGTTTTTATACGGTGTGTTTTATTTTTGAATGTGCTTTTGTGGTCATAGTATCGGGTTTTGAAATCTAAGGAAGTCATGCCTATGTAATATTTTTTGTTATTCGGGTTTTCTTTTGCAAATATTGTTGCTTGATAGACTACGCTTTTTGTTAGACATTTGTTTTGGACTGGGCAAAGTGTGCGGTGTCTACAATTGTATTTATCTTGTTCGTTGTTAGTATTTTTATTTATGGTATGGTTGTACTTGTCCGGGGTTGGTTTGTTATTATTATTATTATTATTATTATTATTATTATTATTATTATTATTATTATTTCTGCTAGTATATATATATATATATATATATATATATATATATATATATATATATATAAAAATTTGATCGATTTCATGCATTTAGCCGATATGTGTTTCTCGGATGAAACTCGAAAGTTCTCTATATGTTTATTGCTATTATCCTTAATCAGAATTCAGCGTCTTTAAGTGAAAACGCAAACAATTTCATAAAAAAATCACATACTTTTTAAATTACATGTAGATACATAAAAGTATACTATTTTATTCATTTGGGATATTTTTATATTTTATCTTTATACTTTTTTATTATTTTATTATATTACTTATTTCTAAAAAAAACTTTAATTAATTTAAATTCCAGGCTGTAATCCCAATACCCTGCTAATATATACGGACTAAGTATAAGCACCCTATTTTATGGTAAACTGATTTTCCTTGTTATAACACTTATGTAGAACCCACCATGGAATACATGGTATACTTCTATCTTAATTCTATAATAAAATATAATTCTCCTCTATCGCACAGACCAATGTATTTCACCCACTGTCTCTGCCCACCTCAAATATGGTTTTTACTCTGATGTGTTCGAGGATTTAATGTTAAGATTAGTCAAGAAAATTTAATTTAAAAAACAAAAACATGATTATTATCCTGTTACCCGAAAAATCAATGAGTTTGCCGAGAAAGTAAAAAAGAATAAACACGTATTCATCCCTGCTGACAAAAATGAAATTATTATAAACTTCACTATCCTACGTATAAAAAAACTAAACAAATCTTACAAAATGGGCTTTTGTAACACATTTGATTCTAAAAATAATGGGACTAAATAGTTACTTACATTAACCCCACTGAAATACTTTCTACGGATACCCCTAGATTAAGCATCAAGGAGCATAAACCTATTTATTTTAAGAAAGCATATCAAGTAAATTTATCAGCACTGAATAAGGCGCGATTATCAAATATATCCTAAATAGAATTATGCGGTTTATTAAAGAAAAAGTTAGATTCTTTCTTTGGCAAAAATTTGATTCCAGAATTAATTGCTTTCCTTCGTTAAAAACTGAACGACTCTTTAATTTCAGAACCTTTGATATAAACAACTATTATCAATCATTTTTCGGATCCTCTTAAATAGGGGTTTAATATCTGCTAAAAGAAATGCTGGCTTAACTCATTTAGAAATTCTATTAATTCTTCTAGCCAGAAAATCCATAATAAAATTTCATCGTGTATATTGGGCCAGAACTCCCCCCCCCTCAAAATGTTGCTATTTTTATAGGGTATCGGATGCTACAGTAGTTATTGCTTTAGTAGGGGGTTTTCTTACTGAAAGAACTTAAATGTCAATTTTAATATATCCAAGGTTTCCTTTATAAAGGCGATGCCTTATTCACTACGGCACCCAGGCCAAGAGAGTCCAACAAAACAATTAAAAAATAATTTTGGCGTTCCTATAGTTATCGATACAAACAATAAAAACTTCAAATTTTCTAGACATACCACTTAACCAAAACACCGAAAAAGATAGCCCTACCGTAAACCCAACACTTGGTTCATAAGTCTTCTAATCATCACAATGAAATTATAAATTCTTTAGTATAATCTGTCTCAAGAATAATTTCTACTCTTTCTACGAAAATAAAACTTTTAATCAAAATGCTTCCCTTCCCACAATGCCTTGGAATTCAGGATACAATGAAATTATTAAATACTGTAATTATACTTGCTCTCTTGGTGTCGGAAATCCGTAATAAAACACAATATGACTCCCAACAAACCAATTCGAATAAGTAGAGCTACCGGCATTACCAACAATGGACCACATAACCACTATAATTCGAACCAACATACTAATTGTAACACCCTTAACCGCTTCACCGCTTCAGAAGAGAAAAAATTGGTTTACTCCTCCGTTTAACAGAAACGCCAAAACCAATATACCAAAACAATAGTTAATATTGTACAAAACTCTTTCAAGTATCCACATATATATGGTTCTATTTTTAATAAAAAATTAATAAAGAGTGGTTATTTAACCATGCCTAATATTTACAAATATCTTTAGATCCAATGGGAAATAATAAACTAGCCCAGATAATCCCTTTAAAATAAAGTAATCTCTCATTGCAAACGTAAGACCAAATTTAAACAATGTCAAATGTGTAATTACATAGCTTTAGCAGTAACAGTTAGATATTTAATTCCACACAATTATGGGGTTAGTTTAAATGTTTTGGTCGACTGAACCCTGCAGCTTGTAAGAGTGTATGCATGCGCACATATTTTGTATATCTATCTACCTATGCATTTATAATTTTACACTTTGATTATATGTTTTATGTACATTTCCATGTACATGTGTTCATGTATTTACACATCGTTGTGTAGTTTTTAGTTCAGGGTAATAACGGTGCCTGTTGTATGCCGGTCAATTATTCCCTCTAGCTATGGTTCCATACTATATAAAATCTATCACAACTTTAAGTACCCTTCACAAACTATTAAGGAAAGGCATCTCTACATTAAATTCATATCCCCTAACTTATGACAACCTATTCCACTCAATCATGTAACTATAAATTAAGTTATGATTAAGCTTTAATTCTATGGCTCCTGGTGACAAATATATCATAACGCCATTACTTGTCTCGTTTAATTTCACTTCTTTATTTTTGCCTTAATTCTTACACCACTGCAACGTATTTTTGTCTGGGGCATTTTGGCATTGCCTTTTTTGTTATAAAAATAGCTCAGTCTCCGCACAACCTTACTCCATTCAATTCAAATTTTATAATTTGAAAATTAACCTCAGCACTAGCGTATTGAAACCCCTCCATTTCTTCATTCTCCATACAATTTTTCTTTAATCTTATTATATTGTTATAATATATTGAACACATTTTTTCACGGCATTCTATATTTTTGACGACACTAAGCTCTATAACAGACACGAAAGGAAAAAAATGAACAAATATCTAAAGAAATGGCAGAAGCACTAGAGGAAGACCTCCGATCCGTAATGGAATGTGGACAAAAATGGATGGTCACCTTCAATGCTGCTAAGATTAAACTTGTCTCCTTCAATAATTACAAGAAACCTTCTCTACCGCCAATAGCAATGGCCACGGGCCCTTTATCTGAAACTGCATCTTTTAAACTCCTCGACCTAACGTTCACAGGAAACATGAATTGGAACAATTACGTTGAGAACATTGCCAAGACCGCTGCGAAGGTGGGTTCTCTCTACCGTGCTATAAAGCTATCAACGCCTGAAAGTATCATATACCTCTATAAGGCCACAATTCCCCCATGTATGGAGTATTGTTGTCGTATTTGGGCTGGCGACTCTGCCACTAGCCTCTCGCACATAGAAATCTGATAGGTCCTGAACTGTCAGCTAAACTTCAGCTTCCGTCCCATTGACGAAATGTTGTATCCCTCTGCCTGTTCTACAAATACATTAACGGTGAATTCTCTGACGAATTGCAAGCACTTGTACCCCCTCGACGTACATACCTCCGACAAACTCGACAAGCATCTAAATCCCACCCCTTCACAATAGAGATCCCTAGATGCAAGAGATCATTTTACTCCTGTATTTTCTTCCTAAGAACAGCTAGACTTTGGAATTCCCTTCCGGGCACCTGCTTCTCCGATTGTACTGACATGCAGAAGTTCAAGTGCAACGTGAACCGACATCTTGCTGCCCAACTTCCTGCACAGTACACCTGATGATTATGTCCCTGATAGTAGCCCCCTACAACAAAGTGGCAATGTGCTTTGTTTGGGGTGAAAATGTAAAAAAAAGATAAATTTGATGACCTCCAATTATTTTCCAGTAACGGGATGCCTTGCAGTCTTTACATCTGGATCCTCAAATTTAACCAACTTTTTTGAATTTTACCGTCTTGCATCTTCTACTCTTAAATCGAACATTGACGTGAAGCCATTTTTTAATTTCCCCATTTCTACTGCTTCACGGTTTCATTTTAAAATTTTAGCAAGTATGCTCTTTGACTCACTTGCAGTTTCATTAAATACTGTGTAAGAACAATCTGATTCCATAGATTGCTAATTCTTCCTAACTGATAAGAAAGAAAATATTTATTCCGAAACGCTGCGAATAAAGGGCAATGCAGGTTTCTGTGTTTCGGTTGGGAAAATTAAATGTGTTAAACTCTTGATAAAGTGGTGTTAACACGTACACATGCATATAATTATATATATATATATATATATGTATATATAACCAAAAAATAGTTAATTAAATATGTGTGTATATGTGTGTTGTATTGTAGTTTATGCGTTTGAGTAACTACTCCTGTTTATGAGTTTTTGAATGACTTAAACGAACTGGAAAATGCAACTATAGGCAAACCTGGCATGCATATAGCAATACCCGTCCATTTTATCAATGTGTAATTTTCAATTATTGGTAATGAATTGTAATTTTGAGAAATATATGCATATATAAATGAAGGTAAGCTTAGCTAATTCTGAAAAATGAGCGACTAATGTGTCGAATATACATTATTTGCGAGAATATAATTAGCTGCATCTAAAGAAACTCATCCGACAGTGTAATCTTACATGTCGCCCTGTATTAAAGTCCATTGTCATTTGAGCATATCTCTTAATGGAGTTTCGGATAATGAATCCTTGCATTGCGCGCTGTCCAAAATCAATGACATTAATTTGGCTATCCCCCGGAATCAAGACGTGCCACACTCCACATCGAAACAATCCCAACACCAATGGCGTTCATTAAATCGAGAAAGACGTTGAATCTAAATGCTTCAGGGGCAAATCTCTACTAACCCAAACCCCAACTTCTAAATTCGTGACCAATGACCGACCAACATGTCTCGCCCGAACACATCCTTGCATCCTTCCCCAAACGAATTCGAGCACTTGTATGTCAATTCCTGGCAGCAAGGCAGCATGGAACAGGCGTATTTAAACAAATGTGCGATACTGGCTCTTATCCAGATACTGGATGATTAGCTCTTGCGGAGGGATAGTAAATATCGCAGTGACTTTCGCGACACTCAACGTTGGAGATCTTCATTCACCGATTCATTAGAAATTAAATGATAAATTGGCTAAAAGCAGACAATCAATTTGAACCTATTAACACGTGACTGCTTACCTGCAGTTTACATAGTTGTCTTCAAATCCAATTTTAACAAACGATCTTAATATACTGTATTAGTGAGTAATCAAAGCGTGTTCAATTTATTCGTAAGTTTCGATCCGCGTGTATTAAGTTTTAATGAAATTCTTACTTTGTTGACACGTTTTAAAAATAAGCGAAAACAATAAAAATAGATGTCGACTGTTTTACAATATAACTTAAAATCATTCAAACATTCTTATTAAGCTATACAATTTTCAATAAGAAAATTACAGAGTACATTATTAACACTATACTATCATTAATAAGAAAACGTCGGAGTATATTCATGATAAAGAACTTGAACTCCTACTATATTGAAGGTCTACTGAAGTTTTATTTAGGCCTTATGAACATTATTCTTCGCTATGTACAAAAATTCTAAGGATAACCTGGAAAGAAGATACATTCCGTACATTTAACTTTGATTAAGTATTTAGAACCAGATAATGCTAGCTGGCGAAATACCATTTGATGGGTGTGGCGAGCAAACACTAGGTTTTAGGTAAATGGTGCACCCTCTCAAAGAATTATTACATTAATTAAAAGCAAAAACCTT
>NW_027633251.1:0-25000 GCF_053919585.1 Euprymna scolopes
TATATATTACTAACTAGCTCTACCTACGTATTGAGCACTTTTGAAGTAAATACTTAAAGTTCACGCATAAATCTATACTTTCGTATATTAATTTTATGTGAGTAAATGAAGTAGTTATATATATATATATATATATATGTATGCATATGTATATAGACTATACTTAATTATTTATGCTTTATCTGTTATTATTACAACATAAAATATTATTTAAGCATTTTCTGTTTTCAATAGCCATATTTTTGTATACATTTATTTTAGTACGTTCATTTTAACACATACAGTGTGTAAACTGAATGGCTCTAAATTACCTGATTTACCCAATTTCATTAGCAAACAGTACTGCTAAAAGTATAAGCGTGTGCAGCACAGATGTAAAATCCAGACATAGAAAAACATTAAAAAGATCACGGTAGAACAATGCATAATAAATGAACAGACTAAAATCTTGAATATACGAAACCCCGAATTATTGCAGAAAAAATGCCGGTTTAAAATAGATTTTTATCAGCTATACGTGGAAAAGGTTTATAGTTCCATTTTTACACGATATTAAATGTGAATTGAATACGATGTGCTTTAGTTTATTTTTTCATATACTTTTTTTTGTGACTCGAAGTCGCTGTTTCTGTTTATAAAATAGTATTTATTTTTTACGGTTTTTGCTAATTATACTTTCTGCTTATTTACGTCCAGTCTTACTGTTCTATTACAAATGTTAATAGGAAAGTGCAAACTCGGTAAACTGATTTAGGACACTCTGTATCAAGATACAGTATGCATTTGGTCATTTTATGGCGATGAACCTGTGAGGTACAAACACGCCTATACACATGCCTATACACACAGGTACACAACTATACACATAAATATGCACACACATATAGAAAAGGACTAATAGGTCTGAAATATATTGAGATTTATAACACCATTGAATACAACAGAAAAAAATTACTGTTGTTTAGAGTTAAAATTTGTGTGAAAAAGAAAAAAACAAACAACAAAAAAAGAAATTTATTTCTTTTGTTTTCATTTACTCTATAAAAAAAAAATCTCGCATTGTTCTTGGCTTTTGATTTTACCTCATAATTTTCTTCAACAATGCTTCAAGCAAACTACAATCTACTTATATATATATATATATATATATATATATATATATATATATATGTATATATATATATATTAATGTGTGAACTAGTAATAAATGACACGAACAAATAAACACATTTAAAAATATCAGGATAAAAAATAGGATTAATACATAATATGTTTTTGGAATATGCACGAAAATGAATATGTATATGCAATCATATAAAATTGTTTACGCCTTCAAGACAGAATTTGATATTTTTAAATTTATAAATCAGTATATGCATTAGACGACCTTTTACATATTTTATATGTCAGATACATTTTTATGGTACATTAGTAATTTCAATAAGCCGATTATGTCAATGGATACACAATCTAAACTGCCTTTCACGATAGGACATGTTTAGACAAAACGAAGGATACACCAATGCATCTATTGGGAACGTCTAACATGTGGTGTGTTTACGCTTTAAACTCGACAATAGTAGAGTGTGTTAAGGCCAGAGAGATAATTCTTTGTCAATTTCGTGACACCTGGCTTTGTTTAATCTGTAAATTCATGTACTTTATGTGGCATATAATGCTTAGCTCAATAATCGAATATTTTGTATGCTTTTATAGTTATCTTGAAATTTTCACAAAGGGAGAGAGATAAAAGTAGAGACAAAGAGAAAGGGAGAGAGAGAGAAACTAGAAGATTATTAATCAATAGTGGGTGAAATGTACTGATTCAAGAAAAATTTCGTTTAGGAATTTATATAGACTAATGCATTATATTTGTTGAAGAATATGTATATGTTTATATATATATATGTATATATATGTATATATATTCTCTATACACATACATGCACATATGGGCGCGCACACGCATACCCCATATATATATATATATATATATATATATATATATATATATATATATATATATATACATATATATATATAGATGGTTTTCTAACGAATGATAAAAAATATTTTTTGTATAGTTTTAAAGGTTAAAAACTTCAAAGACTATATATATATATATATATATATATATATATATATATATGCTTACTTTATTTAATCACATTATTTAATATACGAAGATATAATTTTATGCGTAAATTTTCAGTATTTACCTCAACAGTGCTCAATGCATAGGTGGAGGTAGGTAAGTTTGACGAATTTTCACGAGAATGAGACGCGGAATATACTGTGTATAAATATGTATATAGGTTATACATGTGTTTATGCGTGTATATTTTGTGTAGACGTTAGTCTGTAATATTAGCAGTATGTGTGGAATTAAAAAACACCTTTAAAGAGAGCGTACGAAATAAATATAAATTTCTACATTGTGGGAGAATGAAGAAAAACTGAAGTTTCATGAGTTATACACTTATTAAGAAATACCACAATTCCTCAATCCTCCAAACTTATCGTGTATTGCTTTGCCTGCTCTTATTTTACAGCCACTGTATTCTTGTCCTACGCCGAATTTCGTTATCATTTTCACTGGATTCTACATTTGCTGGTCGATATTATGGGCTCTAAAAAAAACCTACATTCTTATTGACCTATCTGTTCACCTTTGTCTCAGATTGCATCTCACTCTTCATCCATACTTTTAAAGCGACGTATCCATCAACGACAGATTTAATTACGCTTTGAGCCATTACTATACATGTATCTGTCCACATAGATATATTTAGCTAAACCTCATCTCTTATTGTTTATGCCTTAATCTGTAACGACTTCTTTGTAATCGAATAGGTGCGTATTTACAAAGATATTTCATGTTATTTATATAAGCAAGTTTAAAATAGATAACTGATCGTGTATATTTTACTATGTTCATCAGAGCAGGATAACTGATTTTCTGACTAAATAGCATTTATTTGTCTTATTGTATGGACCTTTATTGAGCAAAACCATTCATGCATGAATTAAACTATGTACAGATTATAAATCAAATAATTTAAAGATTAAAATAAGAACAGAGCTGTATATGGGTAATAGTACATTTCAGCTTTATATATGTAAGGGTTACGACGATTGGATTCTTTTAGTAAATCAGAGACTATTTAATATCTCACTCATATCAGTGAAGTTTTAATTGCTTGGGCTGCGTGGTAAATATACTTCTGCTATTGCTCTGCCTTTAATCGGCAGTATAATGAACTTGAAAAATCAAAGTAATGACGATCGCAAACACGTTCATGCGGCTTTGCCTAGATAACTTAAGAACGCCATTATATATGACATAAACTCAAACACATTTTAAATAACTGTAATTCGGCCCATTGCTCTAAAATACGTGCAATTATAGTTTTTTTTTTTTTTTTTTGTACATAGTTTGTAGAAAATAAGAGAAACACCCTAAAATCAACAACATTTATGCTTATATTTTGCGGATATTTAAGCCTGAATTCTTTGAGGTAATGATTCATGTAAATTTCGATTTGTTTCTAAAGGAATGTTATTCCAGTCTGCAGCTAGACATCCTCCAGTTCTTTTCGAGAAGATAGCCACGGAAATCGATTTCTTTACTGCATCGCCAAAATCGACCATAAATGTTTTAAAATCTTGAGATCTGGGGATTGTGATGGCTAGATCAGATGATCAACTTTATTAGAATACACTTCGTGTCAATGTTTTATATTTCAAACCGTACGGACTGTGGCATTATCGTCTTGAAAATGACATTTCTCCCCACGGAAACAATTATTGAACCATAGGATGAACTTGGTCACCGTAAATTTCTAAAAAGTGTCGACTGTAAATTCTTCTATGAAGATTAATAATTGGTCCAGCGGATGTCCAAGAACAACATCCCAAATCATCACAGAAATCCCGCCAGGGTTTACTATTGGGAGAAGATAGTCCGGATAAAATGCTTCTTTCGACTGTCTCCAAATGGAGACTCGGCCGTTGGTCGCAAATAAGGAGACGATGATTCATCAGAGAAAATCACATTTTTTCTACTGCTTGTTGAACACATTGTGGAGGTTTTTACACCACTCTAATCTCAGTGAAAAATTCTTCTCCCAGAGACGAGGTTTTCTAATTGCATCACTCCCGTAAAATCCAGATTGGTGGAGTACTCAACGACCAGTTTTTGAAAAAAAACTGGTCCCTGTAAATGTTTATTGAGCTCTGCAATTATTTAAGGAGCCATGCGCTTGCGATCCTCTCTAAAAATCCGTTTAAGAGTCCGACGAGCTCTTTCAGATATTTTTATCGTTAGAGCAGACTTGTGCTTTTCTGGGGACGTTTTTCCTTCTCATTTAAAAGTAGTCATCACTTTTGAGACAGTGTTTTTTTTAAACTCATTCGTGCGGTTTTCGTTTCACTAGCCACTGCCATAGGGCTTCCAACAATTTGGGCTCTTGGAAGTCCGTAAGGATTACAATTTTCATGAGAAAATGTTTTGATGTTTTTACATATCTGTAAAAGTAATTTATCTTAATTAAGCATATCAGATGACATACATAATAAACAAAAACGCATTAAAATATGTCAAGATTTGATTGTTTAAGACAGGATCAAAGATTAGGGACAAAAAAGTTAGGTGTTTCTCTTATTTGATCCAATGAATTAATTGAAATAAATTTATCAATTTTTCATTTCTTCATTCATCTATAACAGTGGCTATGGCTCATAGTTGATGAAAAATTGTCAAAATTGTCTATATTCTTTCTGAGTTTTGTATTAATAGAGATATTGTTCCTATCTTGAATGTAATTTCAACAAGATTTTTGTCGCTATATCTTCCAAAACCTTCATTTCTATATTTAAATCCCCAGGAATCTGTCTGTCGAACTTGGGAATTTACATATAACTCTAGACTGAAGCATGTATTTCATTGACATTTTTTGCATGTTCCTGTTCTCTCTGCTTTGACGATGTAGAAGTCCTACTTAACATATAAAATGTTATTTTGATGCAACTTAACACAAATATGAAGCTTGAGCCGTCATCCTCCAGGAGACTCTAATACACTACTTAATTTAACCAAGCAATTCATCCATTAACATTTTATTTAATTAAGTACTTTATCCATTAACACATAATTTTACTAAGTACTTCATCCATTAACACTTGTTTGCTAAGTACTTTATCTATTAAAACTTAAGTTAGCTAAGTATTTATCCATTAACACTTAATTTAACTAAGTATCTTATACATTAATCCTTAATTTAACTAAGTACTTTATCTATTAACACTTAATTTAACTAAGTACTTTATCCATTAACACTTAATTTAACTAAATACTTTATTAATTAACGCTTAATTTTACTAAGTACTTTATTCATTAACCCCTAATTTAACTTAGTACTTTATCCATTAATACTTACATTTACTAAGTACTTTATCCATTTACACTTGTTAATTAATTACTTTATCTATTAACACTTTACTTAACTAAGTATCTTATCTATTAACACTTAATTTAACTTAGTACTTTATCCATTAACACTTAATTTTATTAAGTACTTTATCCATTAAAACTTAATTTAACTAAGTACTTTATCCATTAACACTTAATTTAACTAAGTACTTCATCTATTAACACTTAATTTAACTAAGTACTTCATCCATTAGCGCTTAATCTATCTTAGTTCTTTATCCATTAACACTTAATTTAACTAAGTATTTTATCCATTAACACTTAATTTAACTAAGTATTTTATCCATTAACACTTAATTTAACTAAGTATTTTATCCATTAACACTTAATTTAACTAAGTATTTTATCCATTAACACTTAATTTAACTAAGTACTTTATCCATTAACACTTTATTTAACTTGGTACTTTATCCATTAACACTTAATTTGACTTGGTACTTTATCCATTAAAACTTAATTTAACTAAGTACTTTATCCATTAACATTTCATTTAACGTAGTACTTTATTCATCAACACTTAATTTAACTAAGCACTTTATTCATCAACACTTAATTTAACTTAGTACTTCATCCATCAACACTTAATTTAACTAAGTACTTTATCCGAATGGCTTGTGCGATTGCTTACACTTGTCGTAAACTCACGCTGTGAAATAATTAGATAGATTACTGCATATATCGACATCAATATATTATAAAGTATTTTGTCATTTTTTATTTTTTCTCTTTTAAAGGAAATAGACTCCTCTTTTTAAAAGGCAATCAAATTTATAGAGAATATTAAGGCCCGAACTATATTGATGCCAGTATTGTAGATTCAATCTTTTAATTTCATACATATTTTATGAATTGGAAACAAATTAACAAAATAACTTTTAAATACTTTATACAAACATTTGTTTAACGTACTGTTTTATTAATACGTCACTAAAACAGACAAATGATCTTTGTCAATAATACAAAGTAAATCATTTTCTTATAAAGAAATGCTTTAATATCAGTTACCAATAGAAACAATATTTAAATACTTTCACGTAGGTTTAACTCGCATAAAAATACTATTACCTTCTACATATACTTAACACAAATATTTGGAACAAGCTAGAAATCAATTAAATTATAATTTTATATGATAATTACCGTTTAATGAATCAGTTTCGTTCAAGGGGACGTAATAAACTCTTATGAGTAATTAGGCTGAAGCGTATTGCCTTTTATGAAATGATAGCAAAAAGGTGTTCTCACGAAATATTCATTTGTTTGTATTTGGTACTAGATTTGGGTTCATAACTTTCGAGAGATGAATACTTATTCACACACTTCGGTAGTTTTTTTTTTTTTTTAAGTCTGTTCAGATAAAAAGTCATCCATTGTTGATAAAAAATAAAAATCTTCAAAATATTCCATTATTTGGAAACAAGTGCAAATCACAATTTAAAAAATCCAGTCATAATCCTCACTTCCAATTTAACTTAAAATACATCACCTAGGAAATAGTCTAATTCTTCTATCATTGTAAAATGCAATTCTCGCTTTCTGTCACTCTAAATAGAATAGTTGTTATTTTTTAAATGAAATGAGATCTATAATAACCTATTCGGCGAAAGGTCGCATTAGATTATGTTACTTTTCTACAAAATCAATGAGAGCAATTGTGTATAGGAATAACATTCCAAGAATGTCTAATATTTATCACAATGTACCAGGTCACATTTTCAAATGCCGAAACCATTAAAAGCGTCAGTGTATAACCCCAATATGACGTCATGAGATTTATGTAAACCATATGTTATTTTTGTAAAATCTTGAGGGAAAATTAATTTACCATATTCTCTTCATTTTAGTTTTACTTTGCCTAATATAACAATTTGTTTACAGTAAAAATGAGTAAATGTTAATGGATATTACTAATATGAAATTATCCTGATTTAAAATATACGAATATATTCGAAATTATTTATTTGTTTTTATTTTTTTTTACGCGAATATTGCAAGTAACAATAGAATTTCACCGAGGAATATTTGATTAATTGTTATGGTAATATAGATATTTTAAACGTAGTTCATTATTTTTGTCATACGTTGTTTTGGGGTCAAAAGATAATTTAAATGAAATATGCCCAGGGAAATCCAAAAAGTAAGTAATATATCTAGATCTCATGAGATTACAATAATCAACGACATAGCTTTTTTCTTAAGCTTATTTTTATTAAACACAAAGACCTATTTAAGTTTCACATCCACGGATTTCTTTTTAAATCTTTTTCTTTCTGCCAGTGAACCTATTCGATGGTGAATTAAAAACGTGTCACTGATGGAAGGTATATTTGCAATTTACGCATGGCGTTAAATTGTTTTGAAGCCAGCTGCATTGTGACAGCTTAATTTCATGCGTTTCTTATTTGTGTGTTTGTTGCTTATACGGTTGATTTGTTGCTGATAAATGAAAGGAAAGCAGAAGATAATAATATGTTAGTGTTTAAATAAATGAACCAATGGTAATAGAATGTCAAGTAATACATGGACGAGAATAAACAGTAGTTTATGTCGAATGACAAAGAAAACAGCAGAAATGCATACATTGAAATGCTTTTCTTGTCGAGCACGCGCACAAAAATGAACACTAAACAATGTATAATAATGGTACTGTGTTAATAAACTAAATAGTTATGATCTAACAACTAAATTAATCTTGTAACATCATATTATGCCAGTTTTGATATCATTACAAGATAAGACATGTATATGTCGCATTTTTATGTCTGTCAGTAACAAAACTCACAAATCCACTGGAGTGGTTATTGAAAAGTGCCCACTCCATTTGTGAAATGCTAAATTACGACGATTCGCATTAATATAAATTTGAATGGACCGCTTCTTTCGATTCTAAAGTACATTACCCAAGATATGTGTTTTTTAGGAGATATCAACAGGCTGCTAATATATCCAATTATCTTCAAAGTCAACTCACAAGAAATGGCATTCCGGAAGTCCAAAGGTCGAGTTTCGTCTTCATTTGGCCTTATCAGTTTAATAAATCCAAACTTTGGATTCGAAACCCGAGCCTTTGCATGGGAATCATTATTGTCTAAGTTACCAGCAAATATATACGAAAAGTAAGAAAATTAAGCGACCTTATTTTAATTTTGCGTATGTGTAAAAGTAAAAGCAATAGTAATGTGTTATTCGACATAGTATACTAAAGTGCATTATTTTGTTTTTTTTTATGTTGCCCTGTTAACAGCCTTTTTCTGGCGGATAAAACCAACTCAAAAGTGTGGTGCAACAATATTAACGTATGTATGAAATTTCAACTCTGTATATCTAATATTAAGGAGTTGAGAATGACTTTTCGCACATTCTCATTAAGTCACGTATATATATATATATATATATATATATATATATATATATATATATATATATATGCATATATATATATATATGCATATATATATATATATATATATATATATTCGACTGTTAGAAGTGGTCATCTTTAATTCTTCGCAATTATATAGAATGCAGAAACTGTGCATAGATATTTATCAGAATATTAGTAGAATAACACCAATAATCTAATAAGCACCTACAAAAATAAGTAATTAATAAATTAACGCCCGATTTCAAAGGAATATGATAATTAATTAAATTTCACGTAGTCGTTCGCATATTCATAGCATAGTATAAAAATTCCGTTTTACCAAAATTTTAATAGAAGACAGATGCGTTTAATATCAATGTCAGATGGGAAATAAAATCCATTTTAGAGGTGCGTGTATATCTATGCAGAAGTCATGGGAATTTGGCATGATCAATAAAAATGTGAGCTATTTAGAAGAATTAACCTATAATTTATGCTAATTAAATTCGACGAAAAAAAAACAATTCAAGCCTGTATATTATTTTAATACATTATATAAAGTTCGACTTACATCTTTCTTGAACTAAACATTACTGACCTCGGTGTTCATTATTACACATAATATATTAATTATGGATACACATAATCAGTAGAAAGAAGCAACCCGATTGTTTTCAGTAAACTATATTTATGTTCAGTTCATTTGTTTGGAGGGAAATTGCAGTAAACATAAAATGTGTGTTTTTTATTCACACTGTAGATTAAAAAATATTTCTCTCTAATTATATATTTTAATTTATTTGGAATTAATTTTGTAATTGATAGCAAATAACCAAGTACAATTATATATATATTATAACAACTTGTTAAAAATATTAACAAATTAAGAACACAATACATTGCATCCAAATCAGTAGTTACATTTCAACAAGCAAAATAATGACTATCGACTATATATGATAATGGTGTGGGTCAAGTATAGTATATATATATATATATATATATATATATATATATATATATATATATATATATATATATATATATATATATACACCATAATTACAAAGACAATCAGACAACATAGACCTTTATTTTATTTCGTGCTTTTTCTATAAGATAATGAATGATTATTCGTCAAATATATTGTGTAACATTATAAATATAGATAAATGAGTATTTATCGAAAGCTCAGATTTATATGGACATTAATATTAAAACAACAGTGCATAAGGGTTTTCCCGTACAGTGTAATTTCCACCACAGAAATTTATCTTACTCTTATGCTAATGTTTAAATTACTGCAATCAAATGAAACTTGTATATGCTGCTTTGATAGATTATATTTTACTTGCTAGAGTAGAATTTTACGTTATTGTAAGTTATCAAATATATTTAAAAATACAATCTGTTATCTTATGCAGACCCAGATAAGTGTCTATAGTTTGTGTTGACTTGTAATTCCAAAGTCATTGAATGGGCAGTGTAGATGTAAAATTCTGAACTTAAAAATATCTTTTCAGTTTGAGGTTGTTTTCTGTCTCTGTTGAATTCTTATAAATTGAATACATTTACAATTCATTTTTGGTCGGGTATACATTTATTTCCATAAATATATGTAAATATAAATTTAGTCCCGTGGAAAAATACGGATTGTATTATTACATTTCATACGCTCTCTCTCTCTCTCTCTTTCTCTCTCTCTCGCTCTCTTTATATATCTATCTATCTATATATATATATATATATATATATTTTTATAGAGAGATAATTATATACATATGTGTATATGAGTGTATGTATACGCATATAAATATGTATGCTTGCATATGATTATACATGTATATATGCATATATATATGTATAGATATTTCTGTATATATATGTATACATATTTATATATAGACAATTATATACGTATGTTTATATGTGTGTGTATGCCTATGCATATGTATGCTTGCATACGATTATATATATATATATATATATATATATATATATATATATATATATATATATTGGAAATAAAAACTTGTCAGCTGATAAACAATCAGGGTTAAAAGCAGGAAACATACGTACTATGAGTGATAAATGCGCTCGCCTGAGTGTTTCTATCAATAATGATCAATATAATATCCAAACGTCTTAAAATCCACATGAGTGCCCGATGTTGATTCATATTACAGAATCTCTAAATAAAAATAATAATACTTCGATATATATTCTAGGTTTGTATATATATATATATATATATATATATATATATATATATATATATATATATATATATACAGATATGTATATATATATACATCCATATATATATATTTATATATATATATATATATATATATATATAATTATATATATATATATCGAAGGAGAATAAGAACTATAACAGCATATAATGGGATGTTTAAATATATATGTATATATATATATATATATATATACGTATATATTTAAACATCCCATTATATCCTGTTACAGTTCTTATCCTCTCTCTCTCTCTATTTATCTATATATATATATATATATATATATATATATATATATATATATATATATATATATATGTATATATGTATATATAAATATATATATATATGGTTGTATATATATATATATATATATATATATATATATATACATCTAAATATATAGTGTGTACATAAATGTGTTTTTAGATCAATGTCTTTTCTTTGTGTGACAATATGTGAATCTACAAACTTACAGATTACTGAGCAATAGAACTATTATATAATTATTCATCTTACATCTCTAAATTGTATAATACTAAATTGTATTACTTATCATGTCGAAATGTTATACGGGAAAAGGCTAATATTTTTAGTTATAAATCAAAGACACTTATAAGAACATTAAAACCGTAGAATAAAATAGTTAATATCCTATGAGCTCCTTATATATCCAATGTATATTGACTTTGCCTTTAAAGTTCGCCGTATATAGTCTTAAGAAAATAGTGTCTAGTTTATATTGTCAACCTATGATGAGTTCTTGCAAACAATTCTTTTTAATAATTTCCGCTTGCATTGTTTTCTTTTTGGATTTAAAAACATTCTGATGTGAATACCTTAAAAGGTGAAATCGTGTTTTGATATTATCTGCCGACATTACAATAGTTTTCTAATAGAAAGAAAAGAATGGTCATATATTTAAAGCAAAAACAGTTGTGTAGCCCTGCTTTAGAGAAACACTATATCATAATTAATTCAACAGAATTAAAACGGTATCAAGACATTCGGTAAAATAGAAACCATTCTAGAAATGGCTTGTGCAGGACGAACACCAAATTTTGTTCACATGTGTGATCGCATTTATTGAGCTTTTAAAAACCTATCGAATTAAAAAAAAAGTATAACTTTAGAATTCTGGATTAATCACATTATTGTTCTAATCTTGAGAGTTATTTGCAGAAGGTTGCGGTCGGTGTAGCTATGGATTTTTTCAGATATATAAGTCGCCATATTTCATATTATGTAAACATACCAACTTATACACCTGAAGAAGGTCAGACTTTACACCGACAGAAACGATGCACGAATACCACTCAAGACGATAACATCAGTTCGATTAATACAAGTAATAAAAACAATCATCCCTCATATAAAACAATTGAGAACAATCAACTTTTCATGGCACAGATTAGACTCATCGATCTCTATACTAATGATAAAAATTGATAACCAAAATTCGGCAAACTAATTAATCAGTTTATAATTAACAATTAAACTTTATATATCCAAGAGTAAGTTTCGGTGACAATTTTTGAGTGTGATGATGATAGCTACATTGTGTTTTATCAATGCTCGGAGAGGTAATGGTAGTTAAATGGTTAAGGACACGGACTCTCAACCTGGGTGTTCGGAGGGCGAATCAAGTTCGTTCTACAACAATTGCATTCAGTTATGATAACGAGATCTTTCTTGCGTCTTCCGATGTATTTGTAGAAATAATTCTGACTACAAAAACATCTAATCAGCAAATAACAACAAAATAATTTTTGTATTTATACAATAGCATAGGAAATCGTTTTAGAAATGTATTTAATTCGACTTACAGTAGTCACAATTATAAAGTTGTAACCAATGTAGTCACTGAGAGTACTTTTTTTAATTCGATCCTGTCAATTTTATGAATTTATATTGATCGATCAGATAGCCGCAATAGTTATATTATGCTTTCGTAGAGGAAAAAAAAAACTTTGCACGAGTTTAAATATATGTTTATTATATAAGTCGTTCAGAGCGACTTATTCTGGTAATCGCAGAGAATTGTTCATTTGAATTTATTTCTGAATTTTATTTTAGCTGTTAATGTTTTATTTCGACATTTGATTTTTACAATAGAGAAGAGGCGCTCCTACTAACTTCATTTAGTCGGAATTTAGATTCAATTGTCACATATAAATAGAATGTAAAAATACCACAACACAGACATAGGCGCGAAATAAAAATATATCTGCAAACATTCGCTCACTATGTCTCTCTTCAACACGCCGCTTACACCCACCACGAACGCACGCGCACACACGTATATGAACGTGTGCCAGTATATATATATATATATATATATATATATATATATATATATATATATATATATATATATATATATATATATACATATTTTTGTGATTACCTTATGAAACTGATAAAAGTTCATAGAATAGGATTTAAAAAATAAATTAACCTATTAAAATATAAATATTTAGATGCGGATTACTGAATGAGTCTCGAAAGTTGCATCGTTTTCTACGATTCTAGTGATGGCATACATGTCATATTATCGATTAATAGTTTTGATCTCCAAATTATGGATTTGATACAGTATAACAATCTATAGAAAACTATATTAACTGTAAGGATAAATACGTAAAATGCACGAATAAAAATATCGTATTTGTACGTATCTTACAACTGGGCAATATATATATATATATATATATATATATATATATATATATATATATATATATATATATATATATATATATATATATATATACTTGTTTATTGTTATATAAACATGCTCACATCCCGCTGCTACAAATAGCTACTTGTTTCAATCAAACAACATATATCATCAGGCAGCGACTTGACTATTCAAAAGTTCAATGAATAAACTATTTATGATTATTCATTGAACTTTTGAATAGTCAAGTCGCTGCCTGATGATATCTGTTGTTTGATTGAAACAAGTGGCTATTTGTAGCAGCGGGATGTGAGCATGTTCATATAACAATAAACAAGTATTATCAGCTCTTTTTATTGAGCACTATCTAACAACCTCGTTGAATTCATTAGTCCATTACTTTTGAATATAAAAAAACCCCGAGTATATATATATATATATATATATACATATATATATAAAACAGTTCTACATTTATTTCTACAATATGCCTGATGGTGATAGAAGCACTTCTGTCGGAAGCGCTCGCGATTATGGAGCCAACTTATACAATTTCGAGAAGAACACAAAAAGAACTATTCGGAGATTGGAGACGATAAAAAGGAAAATTGTAAAACAGAATAACTCCGTGCTATTCAATAATATTTGTCTAAATGAGAAGATGCTGCATATATATATATATATATATATATATATATATATATATATATATATATATATATATATATATATATACATTTTTTCATAGTCACGTGGTAGCTTGTTACAATTTAGGTGGGCGGACTCTGACTCTAGCTCCATATCACAACATTTGAAAGGGGCATGTCTGCCATCATTCGGATTTTCGAAGAATTATGGTAGAAAATGCAAGAGTATTGCAGAGTGTGAGAAATGTAAATAGGCCGCCCACCTCACTTGTAACAAGCTACCACGTGACTATCAATATATATATATATATATATATATATATATATATATATATATAATTTAAAAAAATCTACATTTGTTTCTAAAATACGTCTGAGGAAAATAGAAGCATTTCTGTCGAAAGCGCTCGCGATTAAGGATCCAACTTATACAATTTCGAGAAGAACACAAAAATATTCGGAGATTGGGGAATATTTTAGATATGTACTCGTATTTAATCAGAAATTGTAGTGTACAAACGTACCACCTTATATTTTCTCCTGAACGTAAAACAAGTTCGCATATACAAAGCTTCCAGATGCAATATCTATGTTGCACTTGGAATGCACGTGGTAGTACGTGTATCAGTAGAACACATTCTTTTTTATTAATTGGTTATTTATTTTCTCTAGACAAATCAAAAATTAGACTTAGCGCTAATTTGAAACGCGAAATCATATGAGGCAACTTCATGTCAAACAAGCAAAGTAGTATTCTAAGACAGACCCTCCGGAAGGTTCACCGTAATGGAATCTTTGACGACGCCACAAGAACTCTGTACAATTGCAAAATCTAGCAATTTGCTTAACAAAGAGGGGAACAAACGAAACAAAAATGTAAATAAAAACATAGATCTAACTTGGAAATGACTTCGATAAAACAAGACCTGCATGCAGGCGTTCCCATCCACCGCAACGCATGCGCAGAGAAAGCCGTCAACAATAAAAATTACAACCGAATTGAATTAAATCTAATTTGTTTAGAGTAGATATATTGTGTTGTTTATTTTCTTTTATTCGTTATTTGATGTCACATTATGTTTTATTTTGGTCCTTTGACTTCAGTTTTCTGGCCGTTTAGAGAATTGGATTGCATTTTACTTTTTAATTTATTTTTTTGGAGAATTAGACAGTTCGTATGCATTGTTTATTATCTTTAATATTGTTTTTATTTTTCAGTTTTTCGTTCATTCTTCTCATTCTTAATGTTTTCCACCAAGTTCTTATTATTCATGTTTGAGCTTACTCTTTCGTTTTTTGATTGCGTTTATTTATTCTTGTCTGTTTTTCATTCTAGTTTTGTGATTTCTGAGTCTTGCATATTGTAAGTCTTGTAGAATTGGAACCAGGTTTTCTTATTACCTGATCCGTTTATTTCTATATATTCATCCTGGTACACTTCACTTTGTTGTACCTGATGTGCCACTGGTTTACTGTTAGAGAATTGTAAATATAACACAACCTTTTTTCTCGCTAATAGTCATCGTATAATTTGCAATACCTTTATATATACACTGTGAAAACATTTCCTTTTAAAACGCCTTATGTCAACATTGTGTAGATTTAATAAAAAATATTTCTTTAAAAAAATATACGGCTTGAACAGTATAAATGTATCAGTCTTGTGTCGATATCATGATGTATACCATAAATTAATAAAAAACTTTCATGTTATCTATTGGTTCGTTAAAGTAGGTTTCATTACATTAATATTTACTAGTACTTTCATAAAACCTAATATTCTCTCACCGTTACGAGTGTAAGATAGTGACGCCAGAGATATGCCAAATTAACTGTAGTTTATGGAAGGCTTATTATGCAGGAGAGGTTTAGTGCCAATTAATAATATATGCGATACCGGTTTCTGTCTTTAGCGAAACTTCAGAAATAGACTTAGCGTTTCTAAACCTGTGTGTGAAAAACAACGAAGTCTCATGAACGGATAAATTAATCAGTGGAATTGGGGGAAGCTGAAAATATTTATTAATTATCATTATTTCATATATTGTACGAAGTTTTCCTCAGCTTTGCAGGCATTACTTATGGTTTCTGCTTTTTTATCAGAGGTAAAATTATATAAAACTAGCAGGGTTACTGGCATTGCCTGACCGTAAATTACACTTTAATATGATATTTTGATGAATGCAAAGTTCGTATTTATAATTGTATTTTATTGGACCCAATATAAAGTAATGACTTAAAAAGTTTAAAAAAAAAATGACTCGTGCGCTACCGCCCAGCAACCAAACCAAATGGTTTAGCTTTCAATTTAGTTTTCCTCTTCTGTTAATAATTTAGCTATGAAGACGAGTTTGCCTTAAAACTAAAATTTAAAACATGAACCAACAGCTGCTATATTATGCATGCATCTTCGTAATGTCAGCGTTCGACCTTCACCTGAGAAATTTAACTTTTTTAATTTTCACAATTTCGCACCGATTTCTCCCGGCAAAAAAACAGAACAAACAAATATAAAGTTTTCCATGGATTCACATATTTTATATATGAAGTATCATGTTTGTAGACCAAAAACTCCAGAAGCAGTTTGGTAGGCAACTTTTTAAAACAAAAATACATACGTATTCTTAAATATATATGTAAACACTTTCGTGTTTACTATAAACATTTAACAAAAATATTATAAATCATGTAGGATATCTGCATGTATACAATTACACGTTATATACTAAAGATGAGTATCCCATTAGAACACCGTAAAAAATATTAGGAAATTAATAAAAATGGATATTAAAGAGAATATGCAAAATATCTAGATCTTTTGCTAGTGAATATAATTCCACGACCCATATAAAAGGAAGTTGTATTTTCTTTTTATTAGGTAGGTGCAAAAAATAATATCGTTGTTTAACGTTCAAATTTATTTAAAATAAAAAACGACATTATTGTTGCACCAATCTTATAAATAAACAGAGAAAAGGTCCTTGGCTTTCGGACTGGAATCCAAGTGTAGTATATGTTCTGATGCTATAGTTAAGTTTACTTCTCCTTGGTCAATAAGGGGGGAACCTACAGAGACAATTAGGGGGGAACCTACAGACACAGTTATTATTTTTTGCTACTGCTAGAATGCCGCGATTTGCCCTTCTTTGGGGAGCTGGTTTTCCCCACATACAAAACGACCCAGTGGCACATTTTGCTTTCGTGGGGAAGCAAATAAATACCACTACAAAAAAAGGGTGCCTTTTTTTCTGTCTTGGCTTTCGCGTCAAGATAAAAATATGGCATCTGTTTTGATGCTGCATTACACATTGTTGGTCTTGGTTAATCCTTCATGACTGATGCATTTTTTAAATTTTTTGTTACTAACCAGAGTGTCCTTTTTGGGTGAGCTTGTTCTCCCCTCACATTAAGAACCAACCTTGTGTCTTACTCTGCCCTCGTGGCGAGGTAAGTAAGCAATAGCAAAAAAGGTATTTGGCCTTTGGGCCGGGATCAAAGTGTAACATCTGTTCCGTGCTACACTTAATTTGTCATTGGTAAATATAAAGGAAACCTTCTATACGGAGATAATTATTATTTTTAGTCACGGCCAGAGTGCCCTTTTTGTCCTTCCTTTGGTGAGCTGGTTTCCTACACATTAAAAACACCTCGGGTCACATTCACATATATAAAATGCTTTTACTAATTACTCTTATGTTTAAGGTACAAAAATCAGGTCGTATGACTCCTTTAATATGCTTTATTTCTGGCAATATATATTCATGACTAATTCTTACAAAAGTATTTTCTACATTTTCTGATGGGCAAACGTAAAAATACAGTGAATATTGACAAAAATGTTAATTATTTATGTGCTGATGGGACAGTTTCTAAGCTATATTGGAGTTATTGATTAATAGGAAGAACTGTTCCAGATACTTACAATTTCTGAACTTGGATTGTAGCCTTATTCTAGTTTATATATATATATATATATATATATATATATATATATATATATATATATATATATATATATATATATATATATAAGTTTTCTTGACAATTCAATGATTCACGTTTTCTTTTTTATAACCTCTGTTTATTTCCTGGGTTTTTCTATTACAGCTGTTTCATTAATGGGTAGATAATTTTACGAATTATGTGTCCATAAAAATTTTCTATCCATAACAACTCTTACAGATGTTTATCCATTAGATTTTTACAACAATGGGTATATTTTTAACGTGCTGAACATCGTATTCGGGTGAAAAGATTTCCAAAGTCATGCCTCCTCACTTCCTCCATCTTTTGGTGTTATGTGCAGATAGTTTTCTGTTTTAACCCGTAGATTCGTATTTTTTGTTTGTTTATTTTTTATTTATTAATTATTTTTTTTGTTTTAATTTCCCCTTTTTTCTATGTTTTTTCCAATTATCATATAATTTTAAATAGTTTTATTTCTACCTTTAAGCGTATTTATTTTAATGTTTCTGTTTTGCTTGGTGTTTGAATTCGTATTATTACTCGATCCATCTGTATATATTTCCTATGTACAAAAAAATAAAGTTTCTAAACAGAAAATATTACTATGTAAAAAGGGGGAAATATACTTAGAAAACCTTAATTTACGAAATATTAGATTGTTGCATTATTTCCCTCCTTTTCAGTAAAGCTTTTTGTTCTAACGCATATTTTTACATTTGGAATCAGTTATATATAATTCGAAAGCGCGTATTCTGTTCTAAAAGATAATGGCCAGCATTTTCTGCACATATACATGTTTCTCGTCTTTCAGACACGTCCTTCTTTTCACCATTAATCGAGTCAAAAAGCGAAGTTAAGTTACTTGTGATATTTGTGGCATTTATGTAGATACCGCTAAAACTGAAAGAACTGTTCGAGATTGCTTTACCAGATTAAAACTCGGTAAGTTTGACATCAATGACGCTCCTCTTTCGGGAAGACCTACCAAAGATAAAAACAAACTCAGGATTCTTTTGAAAGTAGAAGGCCTTCAGGCATGTAGACAAATCTGTAAAAAAATGAATTGTGATTTTGCGAAAATGTCACACCACATTCAGTTGATGAGGTTCACACAAAAACTTGGAGTTGGGCCCCACACGAACTAATTTTGCTGTTAGAATTCTATGATTTTATTAAGAAAACTGCGGGAACTAATGCAGTGACCTAATACATATATGAACATACATACATACATACATACATACACACATACATACATAATTAAACATACATACAAGTGCATATATATATATATATAATTCATCATGTGAAAAATACAGACACTTCATATATATTGATAAGTTTTAGTAAGTAATTACCGAGATAATGGCAACATGTCAGTAGTAATAAATCGCAATCGAAAAAAAAATATCCGATCGATAGTAGATATGTTCTTATAAGCAGTTTGATTAATCGTCATTTATATTGAGAATAGTTTGACGTTTAAAAAATATCAACCGGAAGAAATCTAGTCTCATTGAGAAAGACATGTCTGTTCAGTCAGAAAAAAATAGCTAGAATATATTAAAGCAAAACATCAGGAATATATATATATATATATATATATATATATATATATATATATATATATATATAGATAGATATATATATATATATATATAAGCGAGATAAGACACGAAAAGAATTCAGATGAAAAAATTCTGATAGATATTACTTGAAGTAATACTTTCAAGAATATCCTAGCCAAAAAGGAAAATCTCAATATTTAAGAATAGAGCGATATACAAGGTCCGTGGTTAAATTTTAAATTCTGAAATAAAAACAACATAGAGATATATAATCGATTTGTCAAGCAATAAATTCTTAAATCGAATATATGTCTTTATATGTTGTTTTTTTAAGAATTTAAAATGTAACCACGAAACTTATACAAATTATATGTAACCACGGAACTTATACAAATTATATATATATATATATATATATATATATATATATATATATATATATATATATATATATATAGACTCATGCATCTGTAACAAAAGATAGAAAAATAGCCGTTACGTATTAATAAGGTAATTGTAAAATAGCTAAATGACTCGGGATATGTGCATGCTTAGAGCTTTAATACAGTGAACAATTTTGTTTGGCACATTACTGTATATATATATATATATATATATATATATATATATATATATATATATATATATATATATATGATTGCAACGTCTTGTCAAACGAGTGCCACTCCATCAGACATTTAAAATCCATGAGCCCAAATATCTGAGGGAGTATCTATACAAATATGATGTTACAGAGGCTAAGCTTTGTAGGACAGTTAAGTCTCTCTCTCTCGGTTCAAAATGTTGAGATCCAGCAACAAGCAAGAGCAAGAAAGCCAGCAGGAAATAAAACTGCAGACCAGCTTAATGCGGGTACTGGTCTTCCGCTTTATGGTTTTTTAAATCAGAGATTTCCTTCTCCTAGAAAGGTTGCCTTCACCACGCCTTACGGGAGTTCTCTCTACCCCAATACACATACACACACACACACACACACAAATATACACGGTGCAACTTGGCCGTTGACCCAGAAATATATATATATATATATACATATATTATATATACATATATATGTATATATATACATAGGTTTATGTGTGTGTGTGCATATAATACATATTATTATTATAATTTTTATTTTTATTTTTCTTAATAATAATAAAAAAAATACTAATAGTACCAATAATAATAATAATAATAATAATAATAATAATAATAACAACAACAACAACAAATTATGCTACTGAAAAATGAAACCAGAACTGAAACAAACAGTGACGTATAACGTAAAATTGTAAGATTCAACCGTCTATTAATAAAATATTTTGCTACTAATTAGCTTATGTCCATCCGTTACACATATTCATTCTATTGTTTACTATGTTTCCATGCTTGTAAGCATAACATTTTGGCAACAAACAAACTGTACACACACACACACACACACACACGCGCGCGCACACACACACACACATATATATATATATATATATATATATATTAATATGGACAGGTTTTCGTTGATAAAAATATATTCTGCCATTCTTTTATTGAGCATGTTCGTAATAACATCGTAAAGTCTACTATTCGTCAATGGGGAATACTTTTAATCTGGTATATATATATATATATATATATATATATATATATATATATATATATATATATATATATATATCAGAACAAGAGCATAACATTTTACAAAGCCATGGAAGGCATTTGAAAAGAGCATCCCTTTCAGATAGAAGGAAATGTCTTTTGGAGCTGCTGAATTTAGGGAGGATTACAACAAAAGTATTTCAGCTCGAATCGCAAGAAAGGTTTATTAAAAGTCGGGTTCAAAGTATGCAAACAAAACAGAAACACTGACTGAAATCTGAAAAACGCCTGTAAATTTGGGAAAAATTGTTTGATCTGACGAAAATATGTATCAAGTAAATTATTAGCTTCTGTTTTTCGAACTTTTGAAGATTAATTAAATTTTTTCTGTGGATACACACTCATAACATTTATTCACCAATTATAACACATTTTTTTACATCAGATTCTTGCCGCCAATGGAGCGGGTTATCTTCGCTCTAAGAAGGGAACGATATTTTATTCTGATTGTGTGGTGTTAACTGTCGAATTTAGAGAAAGTGTAATAGTTTGAAGCTGTATGTCTTTTCTAGTTACTGGAATATTCTACATTGTAAAATGAAGGCAGAATTAAGTTCACAATTCATACTAAAATGCTGGGCTATGTTTACCAAACATCTTTGACGAAAACACTTAATAAAATCATTTTAACTGGTGTAATGCGCCATGTTATACGTCAAACGTTTCGTGTGAGAAAAAGAGAAATGTAGTGATGAATGCACTCCTCATCCCAAAGACATAAGTTTCATTGAAACTTTAAACTCTGTGGATCAATCTAGGGAAATGTGTGAGCATACATAAAAGTTTTAAAAGAAAATAAGGGGAAAACTTCATGAATGTGGCTGAAAATACATCCTACCACCTGCAACAACTTAATCAATAATATGCAAAACCAAATAAACAGGCAAACGCAGGATATACCAAATTGATTGTTGTTAGATTATATATTTTCATGTTTGCTCTACTATTCTAAACATGTAAATATATAAGTTCGGATCATAATTTCGATTTTTCGCTGGTATCTTATAATTTTGGCCAAGGCTATATATTCATTAAAGTGGGAAAAGATCCTGGCTACAATAGCGTATTTATAACTATGTGCCTACATCGAAACGTGGATCCCATGAACAAAGCTTCTTTGTAAGAAATGCACGCCTGTGGAACACTCTTCCGGTTGCCTGTTCTGACCTGACTAAAATTTTGATGTCTTCAATCCAACATAAACAAGTTCCTGATGAACCCCCCTTAATTAAGCCATTTTATCAGATCTTCATTACTAATGATTACTACGATATTATCCTATTAATTACTGTACACGCAATACACCTTATCCCCAAGTGGCGTCCGGGCCTTTATAACTGGTCACTACCATGTAAAAAAACTACAATCCTAAAACAAAAGAAGTATATTCAAAGGATGAAAAATAAGCTAAATCCGATATAGAAACGAAAGTTGAGGAAACATAGAAAAACAAGCTCGAGACTGGAAACATAAGGCAACCTCCACTATAGATTAACATTGATTGCTACATTCTATCCAACCGTTGACGTGTTTGACTACAAAGCTGAAACTTATTTAGCTCTTTAGATCTTCTGGAAGTATATTAAGCCCGGCCGATCATAAAGCTGGAGAATGGAGAGATTATTGGCTATGTTCTAACACAAAGTAATACACATTAGCAAATCAAAACATCAGAACAAACTTTTAAGAAAAATGAAAGAGATCAATCCGCATCCATCTGTTTATCTTTAAGGAAAATAATACTATTTTAATAATGGAGGAAAATATAAAAAAAAATCCGACCAAAACATCCACACACACACACACACACACACACACACACACACATATATATATATATACATATATATATATATATATATATATATATATATATATATATTACAAAGAAGTGAACCATCGCGTAAATTCAATCAACTAAAATAAGATGGAAAACAGGGTGAGGAAAAGAAAAAAGAAATAAAATAAAATAATGGGGCAATTTTATATGTACAATTACATAAAATAAATAAGTCGATTGAAAACAAGATCGTTAAAATACATCCGAAGCGCTTTTCGTTCAGACAAACATTTTCAATCCTAAAATTTAACGATCTTGTTTTTAATCGACTAATTTATTTTATTGAATTGTAAATATAACTTGCCCCATTATTTTTTTGTCTTTTCTTTTTTCTTTTTTCTTTTCCTCACCCCGTTTTTCCATCTTATTTTAGTTGATTTAATTTACGCGATGGTTCACTTGTTTATAATTATTCTAAAATTTTTCCAATCGAATAAAGTTACATATATATATATATATATATATATATATATATATATATATATATATATATATATATATATATATATATATATATATATATATATTAGTATTTCAGCTCGGTGTTGCCCGGGTGTTTGGAGGTGTATGTTGATTAAAATAAAAAGAAAGCGGTATTTTTTTGTTAACTTTGACTCCTATTATGACCCTTTAATATTTATTGATACGGATGTTTGGAGGTGCACGTTGAGCAAAAAAAAAAAAGAAAAAAAGGTAAGTTTTATCCCTATTATGGCCGATTAACCTTTATTGTTTTGAGCTTAAATCAAGTTATTAAGTAAGATCCCTGCCCAGGAAACCTACATCTAAAATTTCCAGTGTTTAGACTCCAAATTGTCGGAGGAGTTTGGTAGAGTTTCAAAGGTAAAATCGTTGAACGTTGACTCCGTTTACAACCAAATTTCTGGCCGAAAACCGAAAATGTACACACACAGAGGCATGTTCACTTATATATATATATATATATATATATATATATATATATATATATATATATATATATATATATTGCGTGTTTTATGACAAGATAAGGTAAGTTAATGATCATTAAATATCTCATAAATAAAATTTCAAAAGGTATGTTATTCAGATATTTAAATATTTTTCTTCTTATTTTACAAGTAGCATACACTTTCTTAACGTTGTTTGAAATTGGGTTAATAAAGTTAACTTACATGTAAATGGCTGTTAAAATGAATATAATTATATTTATATTCAATGAGGCGCAAGTATCTCTCTTAGTATATAAAAGATTTCCAAAAATCAAATTATGTTATCACACCCACCCACACTTACACACACATATATATATATATAGCAGTATCCTTTGACAGCATGTGAACATATGTTGAGACTAATCACAGAGTTAAACCAAACATATTATTTGTGTTCAGATTTCAATGAGGCGTCATCTGTTCTCCTAAATTTATAGTGCTTGCTATGGCTGAATATTATGTGTATGATATAATAGAATCCGTGCTGTTCTGGTGTAAAAAATTACATTTCACATTATATTGTACTCTGAATTTTAATGGTGACGATTTT
>NW_027633251.1:27500-30000 GCF_053919585.1 Euprymna scolopes
AAGCACATCGCAGAAATACTACTACTACAAATACCAATACCACCACGAAAGCTACTACTACTACTACTACTACTACTACTAATAATAATAATAATAATAGCAAATGTGTACGCTAAAATCTTTAGTTACCATCAGCCGACCACACAAAAAATAAAATGCCATATTTTCAGGCGATTACGGTGATTTATTTTCGGTGATTACTTTGAAAACTTCGAACAAATTATCGCGACGTGTTTTCTTTTTTAGCCAGTTCGTAAGTATAATTTTTGTGTTTAAGAAATGAAGCCATAATAATAATTCCGCAATATGTGGTAATGAACCAGAAAACAAAAACGTGATTATTCATTTTTCAGGCGATAACGTATAAACGGCCTGAAAATATAATAAATAAATTAAACAACATAAGTTCTGTGTTGCATGTAAAGTTAATCGAAGATGATCGTTCTTTCGAACATGAAACGTTTTAAGGGTGTAGTCAGGATTGTTTGTTTTAAAATTTAATCATATTAAAGTTCCTGATCACAATTGTGTATAAAATGTATCATTTCGAATAGCCGTACAACACGCGCCTTTTTCCATAGTATCAGCCCTGCGTCTTGGCGGGAATGTGAAAAATAAAGCAATTACCGGTAGTTTATTACTATATATCAGACTAAAGATTAGTGGTCAGAAATGTTATCATAAGGTAACGATTTTATGCTAAATTTATATGTGCAACATAAGCCACTCTTAATTCTACAATGAGTATTTGTTTTCATTATCAGTGTATTTACACATAATCGCCTTAAAACGAAGAATTTCATTGAGGAGGTTGTTTCAAATATACATATATTATATATATTATATATATATATTATATATATATATTATATATAAGTCATATATATTATATATTATATATATGCCATATATATTACACATGTATGTCATATATATTATATTATATATGTGTATGTCATATATATTATATATGTGCCATATATAGTATACTATATATATATTATATATATTATATATATTATATATAAGTCATACATATTATATATTATATATATATGCCATATATATTACATATGTATGTCATATATATTATATTATATATGTGTATGTCATATATATTATATTATATATATGTCATATATAGTATATTATATATATATATATGGCATATATATTATATTATATAAAAATGTCATATATATTATATTATAAATTTGTCATATACATTATATTATATAAATATGTCATATATATTATATTATATATAAATATATTTTTTATTTTATATATACACATATTTATATTATATTATGTATATTATATTATATATATGCATATATATAATAGATTTATATATATATATACTTATTATATTATATATAAATATATTTTTTATTTTATATATACACATTTATATTATATTATATATATTATATTATATATATAATATATTTATATATATATACATATATTATATGTAAATATATTTTTTTATTTTATATATATATACACATTTATATTATATTGTATATATTATATTATATATATACATATATATATATGTAATATATATGTATATATATATATATATATATATATATATATATATATATATATATATATATATATATATATATATATATATATATATATATATATATATAACAATTGAAAATAATACTCTCCGAGTCTCCGACCCTTTTAATTTAACTGTGAACTCTGCGGCGTAACGTATGAACTTTTATTAACACTATGCTAAACTAATTGTGAGCATTTCACCTGGCGTCCTAAGACAATAAATGGAAGTGAACTCTGGCTTATTTCCTTTGTTTGCCATAATTTACCAACAATTAAATTGGACCCAGAATTCCGGTTTCTCTGTCAATTATTTTAATGTTATATGTACATATTCTTCTGATAAGTAAATAAATAAATTTCTGATTGTTTCTTGAAGACTTCCTGGAAAAATAAAACAAAATCATTCTTGGAATCGAAAATGAGGCTCAAGTCTTCCCGACTCCGATACCGATTCTGATACCACCAAAAGTTAAGATTTTTCGATTCCGATTCCGATTAATCGTCCCACAACTCCCTGTATATATATATGGGTGTGTGTAAATATATATATATATATATATATATATATATATATATATATATATATATATGTATATATATATAATATAATATAATATAAAAATATAACACGGAAATTACATGATTGTGGATGCAATAATTTATTTCAACCTTATGGTGTTTTCAAGCATCTAAACCAGACAATTACATTTTTGATACTGAAAGAAGGAAAGAAAAAATCGGGGCTCGACCCTCAAAAAACCAGAGGGGGTGGTAGTAGCAATTCACTTAATACATTTTAAAGAGAGGGTGTGAGGGATTTTTTAAAAGAAAAAAAATTATGGCACTTATTAACGGCAGCTCGATGTAACCATAGATACACACACATGCAACCCATATACACACACCCACACCGACATACACA
>NW_027633251.1:35000-40000 GCF_053919585.1 Euprymna scolopes
GGATGTGCTGAAAAGTGTATTGCCCCACTGATGAAATCAGTTTGCCGCTGGTTGATTCCGGGTAAGGACGCAGGGCTCGGCGTCTGCCCACATGTCAAAAAAGACCCAGGCTTGGCTTCAGAAATGCTACGATTTTGTACTTTTCTGTCACTCGTACTCCTCTTGGTCCTCTGACCTGACCTCCACTGGAATAATTTGTTTATTAATACCTCGAAAAAATTCGCAACATGACCTCCCAAAGCCAGCCTGATCGCGGCCATCTGCCGAGTATTCACCAAGCCCCCGCAAGCGCTTGTGGAAAAGGCATGTGCCCAGTTCCAGCCTCATATCATGGCGGTAATTGTGCTTGAAGGCGACTACATTGAAGAAATGTTCACTCTACGATATATGTAAGTTAATTACAATAAAAGTTGTAAAAAAAATCTGTATTGTAGTTTTCTTTAGGGTGGCAAATTTATCATTCCCCTCCTTTACTTTCTCATTATTATATAACCGCAATGATTTGCATTTAGGCCATTCATTGCATTATTATTTCGTGCATCTCTATTGCATGCAGTTTTTTCTGTTAATGGAAACTGTTATGTTATATATGTTGTACTAGCTTATATGTAAATATCGGTTGTTTTCCCTTTAATTTGAATTGATTTGGAAGTGAATCTATGATCATTAGATTATTATATACTTGAAATCAATTTATATCATTAAATTCTTTTATACGGGATTGCCCGGACATTTTAGCATGTATTTTACGACTTAAACTGCTTGCATGCAGCTGATCTGCTGTTTTAAGTGTGTCTTCCCATTGTAGACCCATTGCAATCTAGGGAAGACAAGTAAAGACGGTAGTTTCCCGTTGCTGCTCGTCTTGAATCGGGAGTGTATCTACCTCCGGGAGTTAAACGAGCTCTTAAATACAAACCTGCAAATCTATACGATTCGGCACGATACATACAGCACCTAGCCTTCCAAAATGCTCACTTACCTAGTACTGGCAAGGCTATCTAAACTAGGTGGCTTATGACATTTAGTATCGTTTAGATCCATTATATATTCATGCTCGTGAGTAAATATTTCGTTCTTATGTGTAATATACATGCCCAATACTATTCTGCAGGTTATTTCTTTCAATAACTTTTTGTTTGTTTCTTTAGGCTGTTTTCTTACGTAATTGAAAAAAGAGAAATATTTTCCTAAGTATAATATGAATATATTTAAAGAATCCTATTACATAAAATGGCACACGCTTGTGGCTGCATTCTAGACGTTGCGAGGTAAATCTAAGGATAATAGTCCTACATTTTCGAAATTGTCTTGTAATTTTTTTTGTTTACTTTAATATTTGAACTAGTATTTCGATTTCACTATGCGGATTCTTCAATATATTTTTTCTATCTTGGAAAATTTGTCATACCTTACACACGTGTATACCTATCTATCTATCTCTCTGTCTATACAGACAGACACACAAACACACACACACATATATATATACGTACATTATCATATATATATATATATATATATATATATATATATATATATATATATAGGTATATATCTACTATGCATATATAGATGTATATGTATGCATACATATATCTATGCCCCAACATTATCATATATATATGTATATATATATATATGTATATAGTAAAAAATAATGATATATATATATATATATATATATATATATATGTTATTTCGTTAAAATATATTTTTTCAATTATATTTCAGTCTTTGTGTATACCAATCATTTTAACTTAGAAAATCAATGTCTGTTTAATATAAAACCATATCGTATACAATAACAATTTAGTTACATTTCGAGTTCAAAATATTATTTACTATCCAAAACACCATTTTACAGCATATAACAATTTCGGTAGACTATTTTACAGATTAGTTTAGTTATGCAGAAAAAACGGTTATTTTCATGTAAATACTGTCTCTTTTCGTCTCTTTTGAAAAATATTGTTCTTGATTAAATAAACAAAATGTACGAGCATATTTCTTTTTTTTAATTCTACAAGGAAATCACTTACTATTATTATTATTACTATTACTTATTTATCTAATTTTTTTTTTTATTTAATTTTGGACTTGGGGTATATCTCAAAGAGTTTACATCGGATGAACCCCACGAATCGAATTCTTTACAATTGTTCTATACGATTTGATTGTTTTGGAATTGACTTATAATCATAAGATATATATATATATATATATATATATATATATATATATATATATATATATATATATATATATATATATACTTATTTACATATCTACAATAGAACTCCAGGATATGGCACTAAAGATTAATAACAGAGTACAGTACAGTATATAATACACATGACTATAATCAAACAACAGTATAAGTAACACTGTAAGGTGCGGAAAATGCCGTAATTAGGGACCAGAAAAAAACTTTGTATTTCACATAGTAATCTGAAAAAAAACGCATGCTAACGCCACCGCATGCCGGAGTTCTACTGTATATATAAAAAAATTATTGCACGACAAACATATCAGCATGTGTTTATTAAGTTTATGAATCGTCAAGTAGAAATTATTTCATATCTGTACATAAATAGTTCATGGACCCGATAAAAGAGAGGTAATTCAATTAGAAAGTTTAATAGTCCGCTGCCTTATATTTTAGATACCATTGTATTTTTTGCCACACATATTCTGCATGAGAAAAATGATCTGTGAAAATTTACTGAAATTGAATTTTGCTAAAGAAACTGTTTTGCATGAAAAATTAACATTTGGATATTGGAATGTAAGTATACTATTATACACACACACACACACACACAGACACACATATATATATGTGTGTGTGTTTGTGTGTGTGTTTGTGTGTGTCTCTCTGTGTGTGATATCGTCAAGACATTGCTGTTATTTATCGTTGTTATATAATTTTATTTTGTTGGTTTAATTTACATTCTGCGTTATATTCTTTACTTTTAAAATAAAGCCACCGTTAAATCCCTGTCTCGTCATTATAGAATCGCAGAAGATTCTAAGGCTTCGGATTTCCATAGCCAACGTTAGTTTTCAAACATTTTCATGGTTGGTTTTGTTTATTTTAATCAGATTGATAACACCTTTCTTTATAAATAAGATTCTTGCATTAATATGGATGCTTGCTAGGATGACATTTTACATGCGTTTTTTTTTCTGTGTTTCATTTAGTGACTACACTGTTTGTTGTATGCTGTGCTTCGACGTCTTTAATTCGATATATTTACTAATATGTCCACACTGTGAAAGCTCTGTTAAAATTTGTATTTTCATTAGACTTAGATGTAATACATTTAAAGATAATAATAACAAAGTCAGTAAACGGCATACATCCTTATCTTACGCATAATTTGAAAACTACTGCAATTATGAGGATTTTTTTTTGCCATTTAAGTTAACTAAAACCAGTAAATATTTCAGATTAGAAAGATATTCTATGCGATACGGATGATGCTTAAACGCAAATTTTCAACATGATAGGAAAATAATGTTGAATCCCAATATTTTGGAGCCGGAATAATAATAATAATAATAATAATAATAATAATAATGATGATGATGATGATGATGATGATGATGATGATGATGATAATAATAATAATAATAATAATAATAATAATAATAATAATAATAATAATAACCCCTGGAAATTACACGGTAGACGAAATTTTAAAACTCAATATAAGTGAAATATATACAAAATAAAACAACGACTTTTTGTAAACTCTTGTTTTAAAAGTTTTTAAAGCTAAAAGAATTAATTTAAAAAATACATTGCTTTTGATGAAAATTCAACAGGCAGTATATTGTTTGTTTTTTTTTCTTCTGAATAATGCTTATATAAATTATAAAGAAACAGATATCAATTAACTTTAACATTTTATTAATTTTAAAAAAGAACCTATAATAAAATATCACGGTGTCCTCTGAACATAATTTTTTAATTCTCAAATGAAATAAGTAATTTGAAGTGGTAAAAATACAGCAATGTTTTTGTTTTGAATTTTTTTTTTAATGTAATAGTTGTAATTGTTTTAACTGATAAAGAGCGACTATAAAGGGAGGTAATTCGTTTCTCCTTAATTAATTTTTGCGATGATTATAGTTTCTTCACGTGGGACACGTAAATTAATATTTAGATAATAATAATAATATTAATAATAATAATAATAATCATAATAATAATAATAGTCGTGTCAAATCGTAGGCTTTGCTATACCAGCTGACCACAGGGTGAGTATGAAAGAAAAGGAGAAACGAAGCAAATACACAGAACTATCCAGAGAGTTAAAAGGGATTTGGATTATGAAGAAAATCAAAATAGTACCGATAATAGTAGGAGCAATAGAACATTTTCAATAAACCTGGAAAAAAGAATGGCCGAAATTGAAATCAGAGGAATAACTGCAAAAAGACAACGCCTAACGATAATGAAAACAGCTGAAATATTAAGGAAACCCTTGAATGCGGAGAATAATACAAGACAATATAACAAAAAAGCGTTACAGGGAATGAAGAACACCGAAGCTGCAGTTCTACATGTCAACACCCCATCATGCATACCCGCCATTGTTTCACCACCGTTTCCCCAATAGAAATGTGATACCAGAGAGCCGAGAAGTGTAAAGGAGGACGGAAAGACCGAAAAGGGAGCACTGGCCGACCTCCGTTGGACAAGTGCGAAGAGAACTGGGATCTCGGGGAGGCTTAGTGCCACTCAAATTCCAGTATAAACCAATGGCCACTGCCTGCGAGAAATCAATGGTAAGCGGCTGTTGCGATGATGAAAATTTATTTGCAAATACTATCGAAGAAGGGGAGAAAAGCTGGGCGTCTGGGGAGACTTGTTATCACTCAGCTTCCAGAGAACACCACATGTCTCCAGTCAGATCGTTTGTTGACTTGTGTGAAAGTTCCATGTGAGCCAATAATAATAATAATAACAACAACAACAGTAGTCTAGAAGG
>NW_027633251.1:45000-63489 GCF_053919585.1 Euprymna scolopes
ATGTGAAAAGGAAGCGGAAGACCGGAGGCTAGACAGTTCGCCCGTATTATGCGGGCTTTTTCAAGAGGTGTGTTCACTGACGAGAGGGTCGATGTTCTTAGTTTTATATATACGTGGGGAGTGTATGCAAATAGGACTATTATACGAATATACAAAAAAACAAAAAAACAGATCAAATATGTATTTATTAACCAGTGTCTACATTATTTTCGTGCAATATTATTTTAGATAAGTGGAAAGAAATGTTAAAATAATCCTTTTTCTCTGTTTGATAGTGTTAGTAGAGTTAGAGATAAGAGCAGATTATAACAGGGGTCTTTCCTAAAAAAAAAAAAAAACTAATATGATCTTCTATAACAACAAACATGAAGACACCGACTTCATAAATGTTTTATCCAAGGCATTATATCCGCGACTGCCTTTCAAACCATAGATACCGTCTTACCGAAACGTCACATAGACGCATTATTGAATATGGCTAACGACGAAAAAATCATTATAACACCTGCAGACAAAAGTGGCAGTGTTGTAATTATGGCGTCAACAGAGTACAAGAATAAAATATTTAAACTCTTGCGAGATAAAAATACATAAGAAGAAACTAATTCCGGTACAATACAAATAGAAACTGATAAGTTCAACAAAATGTATAAGAAATTAATAAACAAAAATAAAAACCGATCTGCCTACATAGAGCACCACCCTATAATTCCAACCGTATATGGACTTCCTAAAACTCATAAAATTAACACATCAATTCGCCCAATTATCTCAGGAATTGGCAGCACCACACATAAAATAGCACGAGCAATCTCAAAACTGTTAATTCCATTATTAGGCACCATCAGTATATCTCACATTAAAAACTCCGGCGACCTACTCAATGAAATTAAAACCCTTAATATGAAAAACAAATCTCTAAACAGCCTTGACATAGATTTTTTTATATACGAACATCCCCACTAGGAAATGCCTTAATCTATTCCATAAACCCCTCAACAAAATTAAAATCGAAATACCTTTTCCAATTAACACATTAATATCCATTATACACATGTGTATTGGTATGATGTATTTCACATTTGGTGGACTCTATTACAGGCAGAAGTTTGGATTGCCGATGGGTAAACCCCTAAGTGGGGTCCTGGCGTGCCTGTGTCTAGACTTTCCTGAAAGTGGTCCCTTAAAATATAAATTACCCAAGGGTGCATCGTATTACAGGTACACAGATGACATTCTACTCTTTCTCCCCAAATCGTTGAATATTGATAATGCCACTAACAAACTTAATAAAATAGAACCTACCATCAATTACACTTACGAATCTGAAAATAATAATGCCATATCTTTCCTCGACATACAATTAATTAATAATAATAATCAACTAAAATTCCAAGTTCATAGTAAAACAACTAATAAGAATGATTATATTCATTTTCACTCGTAACACAATGACAACTTAAAAAAGTCATTATAATTGGATTTTATCTAAGAGCTATGAGAATATGTAGCAATGAATATCTAAACGATGAATTTGAATATATAGAAACTACATTCAAGACCTTACAATATCCCAAATACTTCCTACTTAGCACTAAGAAGGGGACTTAAAAATCTATCAAAACCGAGACCAACCCCCTCCAAGAAAACCTAACACACAATAGAAAACTAATTGTTCCCACTAACGATAAAAAAATAACATTTATAAAAACCTTAACAAAATCGGCTTTCAAATAGTACAGAAAACCTTCCTAACGACAAAAGATTTAACTCGGTAATCTAAACCTAACAATCATTAACCATTAACACAAGCTGAAATTCATACCATACCGTGCCTTGATTGTGGAAAGATATACGTAGGAGCGACGTAGCGAAACCTTGCTAAAAGAGTATATGAACACAAAAGAGACATAAAGAATAACAATACACTTAATTCTCTTTTCGGTCACATAATGGAAAATGACCATCATTTCGATTTCGAAAATGCGACCATCCTAAAGGCTATGCATAGTAGGTCAATACGCCGTCTGCTGGAATCTGCTCTTATCTCTAACTCTACTAACACTATGAAACAGAGAAAAGGATTTTTTAACATTTCTTTCCACTTATCTAAAATAATATCGCACGAAAATAATGTAGACACTGGTTAATAAATATATATTTGTTCTTTTTTTATATATATAATTGTATAATAGTTCTATTTGCATAGACTTCCCCAGTATATATAAAACTCAACACATCGACCCTCTTGTCAGTGAACACACCTCTTTAAAAAGCCCGCATAATACGGGCGAACTGTCGAGTCTCCGGTCTTCCGCTTCCTTTTCACATCATAACGTCGGATTGTATCCATTTTAAAATTCATATATATGTATGTACAGGAATAAAATATTATACACCCCCCTGAATGTGTCAATATTTATTAGTGAGATAGATTCTACCGACAAAATTATAGGTGTATTTCCCTAATCTCTTATCACACTGAGTGTGTGCGTGTGTGTGCGCGTGTGTGTGTGTGTGTATGTGTGTGTGTGTATGTGTGTGTGTGTGTGTGTGTGTGTGTGTGTCGGAGCTATATGTAAGGGCGATTTTCTTGTGTAATTTCATACAGATGTAATGTATGTGTTCGGGAGTAACCACGGAAAGTTTCTGTATTGGGACGCCTCTGCTAAATATCGAATCGGATACTCGGAAAAAAGGAATGCCCAGATTTTGACTAATATCCAAACGCTTCTACGATTTGACGCCACAAGTGCATTTAATAAGTTTTATCAGCACACAAGAAAAATATTTCAGCGTATAAAATGAACATTGTATAAAAAAAAAAACAGTGATAAAAACAGTGCCCGTCTGACATAAATATCTCTGTTTAGAGAACAAGGGAACCACGGTACTTAACTGATGTAATTTAAAATTGATTGTCAGCTATATATATAAAAATATATTTATAAAATAAACAACAGGTTCTTTTCAGCACGAAGTAGACAATAAAGTATTGTAGATTATGTCGTTCCGGGGAGGCATGTGAAGATTCGTTTCGATGCACGGTGGTGGATGTAAACTAGAACAAGCAGTTTATCAATTCGATTGTAAAAATCTGAGATTTTACTGAATTCAATGGAATAAAAGTATTGCAACTGTGAAACGTTTTTTGTACCTCATACACAACAGGGTAGAGCAACGTTCCAGTTTTAGTAATTAGTTTTTTTTTGTTTAATTAGTTAGAGAGAGAGAGAGAGAGAGAGAGAGAGGGAGGGAGGGAGGGAGGGAGGGAGACCGGGACAAAAACGTGAAATTGAGTAAAAATGCTAAGAGATAAAGTAAGGTTAAGGGCATTAAAGATTTAGATTGGGAGAAAGATAATATAATGAGAAGCATAATCAATGCATTAGAGAGTGATCTATTGAGACATTATTTAATAAAATATGAACAGTAATAGGAAGACAAAGGAATCGTAAACTAAGAAGACAGTCTAAAAGATAAAACAGAAATATATAAATCATAGGAGATAATAAAAGTCAGGTATAAATTAGATAGAAGTGAGGATATCTGTTCCTATTCTCGCTCTATCCATGTTTGTATATATGTATATATATGTATATGTATACGTATATATATGTATATATACATATATATGTATATATATGTATATATACATATATATGTATACGTATATATATGTATATATATACATATATATGTATATATATATGTATATATACATATATATGTATATATATATATATATATATATATATATATATATATATATATATATATTTAATCAAGAACTTTTGCTTTGGTAGAGAGTGGACAATAACTTGATAAGGTTTCAAGTGATCTTAATAACGACAAGGGAAAACGTGATTCTTAATATTTCTCGTATGTTATATATCCCCTTCTTTTGAAATATGGCACGGTGATGTATATTTCTAGTATACAAATTATCGTTATCCACTGTGAAATTTAGTTCATGTTTAAAAACGAAATGGGGGAGATATAACATATGAGAAATTGTTAGAATCAAGTCTTTCCTAAGCCCTTATTCCACATCATCTTAAACCATAGCAGCAAGTCTTAGTATTCCCATGACAGGTCAAGAGTTTTTGGAAAATATTTAATATTCTTTTGCATTAATAGGTAAACAATTATCAATTATTAACTGGCAGTGTCAAAAATGTCTCTGAATTAAAGAGTATCCCCTAAATGTGCAACCATAATAGAAAATGTTAATTGGCCCACTACAACAAGCAGGTGATTACCTTCCCAACGAGCTATAGTTTGATAAAGTCTCCTCAATATTCGCTGAGATTTGGAACTTATAAAAATTCTACAAAAGATGGTATATATATATATATATATATATATATATATATATACTCGTAACCAAATTGATTAGAGAAATACTTATACATTTGATACTATAGGAGGGTAATGTAGAAAAGTTTTCAGGCATTAAAATTTTTTGGAAATTTTAAGATTTTTTGATACTATTTAATATTTAAAATATTTATGATAATTGGTGAAACAAATCATATATTCGTAGACCTATAAAAGATGTTGACACCTGTTTACATGTGCTTTGTTTTTTGTTTTTTTTATTGAAATTTTAAGGTTTGACCCATTTTTTTTTCTTTTCAAATCTTTAATTTAGTCATATTTACTATATCGTTGATTGTAAAACAAAATCCCCTTTCTTAATTTTTAAAGGTACAGCTTTTCCTGGTAGTCGAGGGGCAAGCCGATTATAATCCGCACACATAGCTGTAAAATGACATCTAGGTTATGGGGGATGTTCAAGTGTTCATGTATACCGTAAAATGTTTTGGCAGACCCGAAAAAGATATCAGATTACAAAAGAATAAAAATAAATAAAAATAAAAAATACAAATGCGAAATTGGTTTATCGGAACAGAGCTGCCCTAACAATTCACATTCTTTTCTCACTTATTCGTAAATTATCTAAGCGAATATCAGCGCTTACAAGCATACATTTGGAATTATAACGTTCTACTAAAGTGAACACATATCTTTGGTCACTCTCTTTGTTAATGCTGCCACTAGCATTTAAATGTTTCTGTTTTAATTTTTCGTACATTTTTACATCGTTTATCATACATTACATGCTTAGCTTTCACATTACAATAATTCTTGGGTAAGAGCTTGGTGGGTATTAAATCTGACAAGGCAAAAAGAGTATATGTTCGATTTATTAGAACGTTATCATAACAAATTGTATCCCCGACTATTTTATTTATTGAAGATAACATCAGTAAGTTATTTTTTATCTTAATATAAAGCTTGTACACTAAGCTAATCGCCAAAAAAATTACGACAAAAAAAGCGAATAAGTAAAGGCTACGTGAACCACTGTTCCAGCCCGCCGTAGCGTTTTCTCGTTCTCTCTTTTTCTTTGTGACACAATGTTTCCTCCAGGAAAAATTCACTGGGTTACAATTTATTTTAAGTTCATTCTTTTATTTTCATTATAGATTGGAGGCTGACGGTAACATCTGCTATCTAATACGCCACATTAGATATAATAGTAAATCACAGAATAATTACATCACAGAATAAAATTCACATGTTAAGATAGGTTTATAGATATAAACGTTGTTTCTTGGCAGCTGGAACATGCATTTTCGTCAGTGGCGTAAGTGCCCGCTATTGTACTTGGCCGGCAGTCGCTCCCACTAAAAACTGTAGTTTAACTGTTTTATTTTTCCAAGGCAGGGCACATAATTAAAACGGCCAACGCCGGTATACAGAACCTGCTAATACACACACACACACACACACACACACACACACATACCCACACGCACATATGTGTATATATATATCAGAGCAAAAAGGATTTATTGTTGATATATTACAGCATGTATTCTTCAAAAAATAGGTAACCATTTCAAGGTGGGAGTTATGTTTATACAGACAACGCACACCAGTAATACTACATCCGAGTAAGCTTTGGTTATATTTATGGCGAGCAGTCGTACTCATGTTTTCAATAAAAGGTCGGTCACAATATGACACTTGAAATTTGTTTCAGGCAATAAATTGCTGAGGGAGTTTTAAGTCAGCGAACATAACGCGATGCTCAAACGTGAATCTCGTAACATGTGTTCGGTCATGCGTGATGCATTCAAACAAATTTCTATCTCAACCTTTCAATCAGGTTTCCTCCACCCATAAAACTACAAATCTACAAACCACACTTACAGTTGCGTTTAATACGTAGAGAATATCTGTTCTTTCTTTCCTTTAATTATACCTATTTCTCTCTCTCTCTCTCTCTCGACAAATATATATATATGTGCATATATATACGCACACATATATGCATACAAATATATGCATATACATATAAATAGTTGTATATATACACAAATATATACATGTACTTATATGAGTATATACATACATATATATGCACACATACACACACACCCATATATATATATATATATATATATATATAATTTTTGTCGACATACATTCTGTTGACTGGAGACATCTGGATATGAGTGTATTCCATTTTTTGGTAGATGTGCGCGTTTCCACGTTAGTTTTATTATATTTAAACTGCCCATCTTTTAGTCCATTATATATATATATATATATATATATATATATATATATATATATATATGGTCGAAGCAATTTTATAAAACCATACTATTTTGGGTATCGATTTTCAGTTTTTAATATATTAATGAGTATTTAAAATATTACGTGTCAGCAAAATTGATATTGCAATTATACTACATATACCCTTCACCTAATATCCCTGTAGAAAATTATCAAACTTAAAGGATGAACAGTAGCATCAGTAGGTATTAAAACAAATTTTGGCAATAATTATATATTCCCCTTTATGAATTCGGTTTTTATTTTGAGCATTCTATGTTGATGTGAAATAAGTCGGTCACTTAAGCTAACTTGCGCAGATTGTGAACACTTTTGGATTTCTTCTTTTTTTATTCACTTTTCACCCCAAACAAGGCACAGTGCCACTTTGAAGCAGGGGACTACTACCAGGGACTATATTAGCGGGTCATTATGAAGGGAGACGAGTAGAAAGATGTTTGTTAACATTACATTTGAAATTCTGCATATCAGTGCAGTTAAGAAAGCAGAATCCCGGAAGGGAGTTCCAAAGACCCGCAGTTCTGGGGAAAAACTATTGGAGTAAAAGGCACCTAGGAATCCCTACTGTGAAGTAGCTTGTCGTGTTTGTCGGAGGTAATTACGTCGGGGTGGTACAAGTGTTTGCAGTTCGTCAGAGCATTCACCATTAAAGTATTTGTAGAACAGGCAGAGGGATGCAACATCTCTTCGATGGGACATAGGCTAAAGCCTAGATGACAGTTCAGGACCTATCAGGTATCCGACTCTCTTTTGAACCCTGTCCAGGAGCGAGAGACAAGCAGCAGATACACCAGCCCAGATGTGACAACAGTACTCCATACATGGGCGAATGGTGGCCTTATAGAGGTATAGGATACTGTCAGGCGTAAGTAGTTTTCTAGCACGTTAGAGGGAGCCAACCTTCCTTGCAGCAGCCTTGGCAATGCTCTCAATGCATCTATTCCAGTTCATATTCCCTGTAAGTGTTAGGCTTGAATGACATTTATGATTTATATAAATATTTATATAAAGGTTAATTTCTACTATATGTCCCGCCGCGGTTTACATCGCTCGGCAGTATTTTCCTTGCTAATGGAGTAAGGGATTGCTTCGTAGCTGGGTTCAAATCACCTGACTAGCGGTAATCGTGACTTATTGCAGTGGTGATTCTAGGATAGATGAAACGCTAATGTATGTTTGCATAAAAAATTATTACAGTTATAATTATATATATATATATATATATATATATATATATATATATATATATATACATACATATATAACTACTTCATTTATTCGCATAAATTTAATATACGAAAGTATAGATTTATGCGTAAACTTTAAGTATTTACTTCAAAAGTGCTCAATACGTAGGTAGAGCTAGTTAGTAATTTATAAAATATATATGGCGATTAAGCTACACTGAATATTCTGCGTTTCATCCAACTATAGGATTCGCATAAGCCTGACGAATCCTATAGTTGGATGAAACGAAGAATATTCAGTGTAGCTTAATCGCCATATATATTTTATAAATTACTATATACATACATATGAAAATGTGTGTATGTATATATATATATGTGTGTATGTGTTTGTTTTGTGTGCGTTTGTATGTACATGGGCGTGTGCTTATACATATATGTGTAAACAGGTATGTAAGTTCAGTTCAATGATTAAAATATTAGACCATCTCATCAAAATAAACATTCCTGATGTTTTCGAATCTAGTAAATAGAACCTAAATAGAACAAAAATTCCTAGCTGAAAAAAATCAGTATATTTAAATCATTGAAAAGCACCCGTTAATATGTTCAAACTAATCTGAAATCTCAGCAATGCAATTCCTGCTGTCTCTGAATGTAAACAAATCATATAAATCAGTCACTAGCATATGCATAGATAATGAAAATCATGTACATTCGGATGAATGGGTCGCTATGTTGTAAAATTCTTGCATTGTTGGTGTAGGATTAAGCGCCTACACACTTGTATTCACTTTGTTACTTGACTTTTTTTTAGTCTAATTATATATTTATTTATAACTATATAATCAACATAAATATAAAGTCTTCATATAACATAACGCTATACTCCTTCGAAATATTGGATATATTTTAAAGATATAACTAGGAGAGCATAGGGCAATGATTTACTTTACGTTTCACTGCTGCTCTTTTTTGTTCATGATACACCACGAACAATATGTGTTCAGTTATTTGCAGACATTTATCCCCACCTTCATAGTTGTTGTTGATTCACCAAGTTCCGGCCTACTCATAATCTTGCCTGCTTCAGGTGATTAACCGCGATTAGGGAAGAACGATGCGTTGCGTAACAGTAATTCTAGCAATTCTACTAATTACTATCCCGTCGTTATAAATCATGACGGAGGTCTAAGAATGATTTGGCTGAAAAGTGGTGAAGATATGATGAAGATGTGGATAACGGTTCGAAAATAAATAAATAAATAAATACACAAATTACTCTGTTTAAACCATTCTGAATAAACATAACAATATATAAAGGAAATATAACTGGTATTATCTATATAAAGGAAAGATAACTGGTATTTTCTGGGTAGGAATCTATCTATATGATATTAAATGTGTGTAAATGTTTTAATTAGATGTAGTATTTTAGTAACCTTTATACGTGGATTCAATGTCGTATGGCAGTACTTGCATACACATAAACATTTAGTTGTGTTTTTTATTTTTATTCATCAATTTTAACTCAAATAACACTTATTTTGTAAAACGATTTTATAAGATTTTTATATTATGTTTTTATGCCATTTTGTTTCATTAGTTTCGCCTACTTAAAAGATTGTGCATTGTTTAACACACATCCTGATCGGATGAGAGAATATTAACCAAGGTCACTACTACAATATTTTTTTAGTATCCCAATATGTTTTAATTCTGTATGATTCCATTGATACATAATCAACAAAATGTATGGCCGATTATCGATTAAGTAATTTATTTTTCTTACTTTCTCACATTACTAAATGTTCTATGACCCACCTTCGTCCGGCCTTTGACCTTTTTAATTGTCATATGACTGTTGAACTTTCCGGCAACAAAGCACCTATTCCTATGAGTGATCCGTACGTTTTTTTTCCGCATAGTTGCACCGGATTGAGACGGAAGTCTATTGAAAACTTTACTTACTCGTTGGTTTTGAAGCGTCCATAAATAAAATCTTCTTTTCAGGTTTTTAGGTCGCTTTCTATTATGTATTTATTTTACCTTCCGCAGGAGAAAATAGTCCAGACTGCCTAAAAGAAGACAAAGAGAACCAATAATGACTCGGGACAGTATGCACTGGAAATTAGACAGCAGGCTCAATCTCTACTTTTTCTTCCCTGTCTATAACATTCTCTTGATCTTTGTCTAGGTATTTCTGTATATTTTTATCTTTGTTTACTCTCTCTCTCCATATATATATATATATATATATATATATATATATATATATATATATATATATATATATATATATATATTATACAATATATATATATATATATGTGTGTATATGCAGGTGTATTTTCAAATATTTATGTTTACAACAATCAAGAAATATATACATATAAATATTCTTCTTCTTCTTCTTCTTCTTCTTATTATTATAAACTTATCTATATAGAATTTTACAATGTGATAAAATATTTTCATATTATAAATTGTAAAGCTGATCATACACCACACCTACATACATGCACAACCCCACACACATATATATGTGTGTATATACATATATATGTATATATATATATATATGTATATATGTGTATATATATGTATATATATATTTATATATATATATATGTGTTTGTGTATACATATAAGTATATATGTATACATATGAATATATATGTATACACTTGATATTTGGATCTTGGAACACACACATATATATGCATATATATGTATATACATATTATGTATATATATGTGTATATGTGTATATATGTATATATATATATGCGTGTATATATATGCATATATGTATACATATGAATATATATGTATACATGTATATATGCATATATGTACATATGAATATATATGTATGCATGTATATATGCATATATGTACATATGAATATATATGTATGCATGTATATATGCATATATATATATATATATATATATATATATATATATATATATATATATATATATATATATATACCGTAATACTTCCAGGAAAAGAATCGTATTTATAACTTAATACCGAAAAAGGAGTTCTACTATTAAAACAATTCACTACCTAAAATTCACATTTTGTTTCTACGTAACCACCATCATTCTGAAACAGTTTTCAGTCTCTTTAGATGCTTCCTCCACAATAGTTCGTAACGCAATTCTTATTCAAATCTCTCACGCCACTCTGAAATCGACGAACATGTCTTCAAACTGTGCTGACATGAACTGCATATATTCTGTAACGGTCAAACAGCGTCAATGCATTTGGATCGGTTTAATCTTTTCAGCATGAAGGAATTCAATGACGCATCCTTGCGTCTGACTACGTCCCTGGCAGGTGGTACGTTTTTAAAATATCACAGAATCAATATCTTCTAGTTGGCGATGAAGTATTCAGATAATAAATACATACGTCCACTCATACCAACGCATAGCAACGATACATTTGGACAGAATAAAAATATAATACTCTCCTGATGGAATATATTAGGAACATACATATACGCAAGCAAACACACACGCAAACACACCCACACAGACACATGTGTATATTACTGCATTTTATTAAAATATTTTTTAAAAGTTATAGTTCACTCTTCTGTATTCCAATAACATTAAAACACTTACACTTTCATCAGAACTCTCATTTATAAAAAAAAATCCAAATAAAAAAGTGAATTTTCGACTTCAAAATTATTGAAAAACATTGATTACTATTCATAATCAATGAAATTTGAAACCCTACTTCCTTTGATTTTTTGTTAAAAATCATTTATCATTTCGTTTGTTAGAGTTTGAATGTAGGTTGGCATTAGTCCAGTCGAATGTGTTGTACGAACAACGTTAAATACCAGACAAAATATAAAAATCTAAAACATTTTATCTCAATACATTGAAAACATATTTAAGAATAAGGCGGGGTATCATATTAATACGTAGACTACACCCACAAAAAAAAAAACTTTTTTATGAGACATGTAAGCCTATTCAAGAAGTGCATTATTATTGGCTTTGAGATACGAATTATATGCAGTCATAATATTTAGATATGATTTTTTTTATTTCATTCATATTCAGAAGTGTGAATTTCTGTTTTAGATACTGCAAACATCTACCTTAACTAACTATAACACATCATAGACATTATTTTCTTCCTATTTATTACGATAAATATAAATATTTTAGTCACAATAATATATTTCAATGCACTTACTAACAAATAGTTGTAGTGAATCTAATTTGTTGTTCCTAGAGGTATGTTGCAATACATTAGCAACAAAAATTATTTTACAATGTTTTCTGTAGGTACCACATCTCTTATAAGAAACACAATTAATAGTAACTGTTGAAACCGATGAATAACGACCACAATTTATGCAATACAATTAATACATAGAAATTATAAAATGAACAAGAACGAAAGAACATGGAGAAATATTCAACAGATTTAGGCTTACCCAAGTTAAACGAAACAATATTGCATTAATTATGTTCTTATTTATTCCCTATGGAAGTTGGTGACAGGCTAAGATGTAGTACAGTAGTGATTGTTAGTATTCGTCGTATTTGCAAAGATATGGTATGTGTAATATACATCTGTCTTGTTTCGTCAAGCAAAAGAAATGTATTTTTCCTCGAAAGATGCTGGGATCTTATGAATTCAAATTACTGTAATTGATACTGCAAAATATACGAGCTATTTTCATTCATGGAAACCACTTTTGCTATTAAAACCACTTCCTGGTAAAAAAGTGCTCGTGTCCTAACAGACGTAGGCAATATATTATTAAATCTTTTAAAATTCAGAAAGGTAAACGGCATTTAGAGGATTAGAATTCAAATTAAGAAACATAGATCAGGTATGTGGGTGTGCCTAATTTTGTTCAATATCTACATTTCCGTCAAAACCGAAGTAGTATTTTCTATCATAAACAACAAAAACACTAGTCTAGAAGTATATTAGAACATATATACGGCAAAATCACGTTCACACATCGGTTCCCGCCAGGTCACCGACGATAAGAAACGATAAACCTGGCCAGTACCGTGCAGAGTATTAGAAATTTCCAGTATGATATCTGCGGAAGCGTTTCCTCATTAGGAGCGATGGAACCGCGAATGAAGCCGGAAAGCATCGGAAACTATCGTCTTTGCTTGTCTTCCCGAGATTACCATGTGGAGAACCGTAATCGCGGACACTATTAAAATCGCTGTGAACCAGCTGCTGCTGCTGCTGCTGCTGCTGATGATGATGATGATGATGATTGCAGAAGAACATATACACATATAAAAACCACGTTATGACACTACTTTATTTCCCAGGAAGCAGATAGTAGTCCGAGAAAACAAAACCACTCTTTCTGTGATTATGTATTTTAAAACCGAAATTAACAAACAAACCAAAAATAAATTAATTTTATTTGCATCTAATAGCATGAGTAATACCGTTCATATATTTATTGTATATTCTATATTTTTTTATTCCAAGATGTTTGTAATTGCCACCACTTTAAAAAAAATTACATACATTCATATACACGTATTTAATTACATAAATAAATGAATATATATATATATATATATATACATATATACACACACACATATATATATATATATATATTTATCTATATTTAAAGGGTGTTAGAACAGTAGTCTAAAGAACAGAGTGTATTTTAATGTGATAGTAAAATTACTACTTTAATTAAACCACAAGAGAAGAACAGTGCCCGTTGTAATTCAGATATATAATAAACTCGATAGGCAAATATCCTAGGGTTACTTTAATATTTATTAATGTGATTGATAATTTAAGATTCAAATTAGAATTAAAAATTAAATGAAACAGATTTTTAATTTTTAATTCTAATTTGAATTTACAATTATCAATCACATTACTTAATATATATATATATATATATATATATATATATATATATATATATATATATATAGGATTGATATGTAGTTTGCTTGAAGCATTGTAGGGAATACGTGTGTAGTAGAGATTTAGAAGGCTGTCACAATGCGAGGAATGAAATATAGTCGTTATTTGTAAGAGAAAACGAGAACAAGGGGCGATTTACAAATCAATAAGTACATATATGTATTTTATATATACATATATTTATTCAGTTATATTGGTAAAATGTTTTACTTGTTATGTTTGCGACAAATTCAATTATTAATTTCGGGAAAAATACCTTTTCAAATATTAAGCGTAACAGATCGATTCAAAGCATACTAGCTGATAGAGCTCCATCATCTAACATGCTTTGAATCGATCTGTAAGTGTAAATCGCCACTTGTTCTCGTCTTCTCTTACCAACAACGACTATATTTTATTCCTCGCATTGTGACAGCCTTCTAAATCTCTACTACACTCACACACACACAGTAGGGTAGGTCGATTTTGGCATTATGACTAGGTCTATGCAGAGAAAGATGTTAAATAACATTGAGAATAACAACACAAAATATTTTTTTCTAAAACTCCATCGTTTTTTGCTAAAATGAATTTAAACATTGAAAAACTCAATATGTTGCGTCTATGTCGCCGGGTGCCGGTGTTAAATCAAAGAATAAGCATGTCATATTAATGCCGGTTTTGAAGAAAAAATACGAAGGGAGTATAAACAATACGTTTTTTTTTTTTTTTGTAATATCTATTTTATTTTTAGAAAATTAATTGAGTGTCGATATAAAAAGACACCCTGCAAAATATTTCATTTAAAATGAAGTAAACAACTAATAAACCAGGGCTTTATTTTATCCGGTTAATATTTACGTCTACACAGCCAAGTAATCGGTTTCATTTTCGTGTTCACACGTTTGTTTACTTTGTTAATTGGAGCTTAATTCAAATTTAGAAATTATTGCATTTTGCATTTTATATCTTATCAAACCTTAATTATTTATTAATTTATTTTAAACCTTTGTGTTATTTAATTTAATAATTCTTTATTTAAAAAAAAACAAAAAAAAACAAGACATTTTTCTTCGCAAGGCTATTTCGGTGTGATTTGACTTGTTTTCATACTATTCGGTAAGTAAAACCATTATTATTTATTTTTTGATAATTACCAATTTTTCCAAATTTTAAATTTAATTCATAATTTCCATTGTTTAATTTCTTACAATATCATAAAATATTATTTTGCAGATATTTTTCTAACCATGAGTCGGAAACGAACTATTTCTACACGTAGTACTGATTCTACAAAATTTGCGGGCCCACCTTCTCCATTAAATACAACAGAACCCCCTACTTTCCGTCAGGTTATTAAATATGGCTATTACATGGAGAATTCTCACCCAAAGTTAAATAAATTTGCCCTTTCAAAATTAATGGCAACTGATGTTAAAGATATTTGGAAGGCAGTAAATCCCAGTTTGCCACTATTAACTGACAAATGGATTCTGCATAAATTGCAGGACACCTGCTTTAAAAAAGCTAAGCAAATAAATAGAAACGTTTTATCCGCATATGCCAAAAGTCTGCTGGTCAATAAACTTGACAAATTATTTGACATTTCATCTTGTTCGTGTGACCTGCCAATTGCAAGTTGTCATGACAAAAATATTAAATGCAAAAAAGAAATCAAATATTGATTTAAAAACATTTTTTCTTGATAAGTCCAAAATTGACAGAGAAAAAGAAAGATCAAAAAACAATGCCTATCAAAAACATAATAAAAAAATTAGAAATCTTGTCTGCATTGGTGTTGATGGGAAGCACGACAAATACACTTTATTTTACATGGAAACTGTCGATGAAAAAGGAAACAAAAATCGAAGAAAAGCTAAAGGACAAGAGCATCACTTGACATTTACAAAGGAGATGGGTTGTGGAAGTAAGGGGGAGTATCTTACACATAGAGTGATCCCTACTGTTGGAGCAACTGGTGCTGTTCTGGCGGATGAAGTTCACAAAGTTCTAGAACAGTATGAGAGTGTCAATACTTTAAAGCTGTCCTTTTAGACAACACAAGCACCAATACTGGATGCAAATCCGGACTAGTTTCCTCACTAGAAAACAAGCTTCATAGAAAAATACATACCATTGGCTGTTCTCTACACCAGAATGAGCTTCCTTTTAGGGCATTATTTAAATCCCTTGATGGAAGTGCACGAAGCCAAACATCATTTACGGGTCAACTCGGAAAATTATGTGCCAACAATTACCATCATTTACCCCAAGTTGATTTTTTACCAGTGAGTAGTCCTCTAGAGGGCAGGTATTCTGAACTAACAGAAAATGATCTCACTGGTGACCAAAGACTACTTTTAGAGCATGCTGTTGGTATTTCAAGGGGTAAAGTAGACCCTCAGTATGCAGCATGGAGGATCGGACCTTTAAATCAGGCAAGATGGCTTACTCTGGCAATCCGATTAATGTGTATGTGGACCCGTAAAATTTATCCATCTGAATTGACCAGAAAAATGCACCAGCTGATTAGTTTTATTGTAGAGGTTTATGCAGTTAACTGGTTTGAAATTAAACTGGATAATAAATTTCATAACTTGCAAATGTATATTTTTAAAATGATTGGGCAAATAAAAAAGCAGCCTCAAGAAATTCAGGAAATTGCTTTAAGCAATCTTCAGTTTAATGCTTTTGCCCTTTTGCCAGAGAATATTCTGTTCTCTATGTTAAAATCAGATGAAATGGAAGTGAGAGAAGAAACTATAAGAAGAATTTTAACCATTAGGTAAGTAAACACTCATATAAAACTGATCAAATTGTTTATTTCGATTTATACATCCATTTTCAATTATTAAATTAAAAAAAAAATTAATTGAAATAAAAGTTGTGTTCATTTGTTCAAGTCAAAATTATTTGACTTCTCTTTTCTTTTTCAGGAGTGAGGAACCAGTGAAAAAGCGTTTAAAAAAATATCAACAATAAATTTTGACGCTTTACATTGGTCAAATTTGATAGACCTTTTTCAAAGTAGAGTTTCAGAGCCAGCACTAACTGAAGAATTATCAGATGATGACCTTCAGGAATTATTGATGAGTGACAGAAAGCCAGGGTTACCTGATTTGCCTGCACATTCACAAAGTGTGGAAAGGGCTGTAAAATTGACATCAGAAACCTGCCAATCAGTCTATGGACTTGAAGCAAGACATAGACATATAATTGCTAAGATTTTATGCCATGAAATGAGGCCATTTTTTGCTTCAAAAGGATCCTATAGGGAGAATTTTTATATCATGGTAAAAAAATAGCTTTTTACTTGCCAATTGTTTTGTGTTTTTATACAAGCATAGATAACTGCCTAGAGATAGGTAAATAATTTGTTTTAGGTTTTATTAAGACTTTTTTCAGACAGAATAAAAACTTCTTTTTTTCATTGATAGTAAAAAGAATTGAATTTTGCAGTTATAAAACAAAGTAAAATGCAGCATTTATATAATTTTGTAATTGCCGCCACCTCAAGGGGGGCAATTATAGTTTTGTTTAATATTTAGCACATCAGTCATAATATAGTTTATTTAAATATATAAAACAACTTGTTATGATTGAAACTGCAAAATGCTAAATAATTTCATACAAATCTTTCACAGATAAGGGTTTTTCCGTGTCTCAAAATAGACGATCTTTAAAATCAAATTAGCATCCGATGCCTGATGTTAGAAACCTAGTTTTTTTTATATTTGTACTCCCCATATGTTTGTGCAACTTTCTCTGCTTCAACCTTTTACATTTTCCCCAAAAAGTTGAAAATCGACCTACCCTAACACACAGTCGGTTTCTTGGCCTTCGGGCCGGGATCAAAGTGTAGTATCTGTTCCGGCAGATGCTGCACTTAAGATAATTTGTACCAGTCAATGGAGGGGAAACCCTCTATACTGGGACAATTATTATTTTTGGTAACCAGAGTGCCCCCTTTTTGCCTACTTTTAGGGGAGCTGGTTTTTACCTCATATTAAAAACGGCCTTGTGCCTAATTTGCTCAGTGGGGGAGCAAATAAATACCATCTGTTCCGGCAGATACTGCAAGCTATGACTAGCTAGGACTAGCTATGACTAGCAAAGACCAGATGTGGGGGCAACCCCACATGCCTGACCTTTAACCAGCTCCCATTTCCCACCTCTCGGGAGCTGGTCCCCCTTTCCCTTCCCCCTCCCTTCACTCCTCACATTAAAAATTGGCCTTGTGCCTAATTTGCTCGGTGGGGGAGCAAATAAATACCATCTGTTCCGGCAGATGCTGCACTTAAGATAATTTGTACCAGTCAATGGAGGGGAAGATTCTATACTGGGACAATTATTATTTTTGGTAACCAGAGTGCCCCCTTTTTGCCTACTTTTAGGGGAGCTGGTTTTTACCTCACATTAAAAACGGCCTTGTGCCTAATTTGCTCAGTGGGGGAGCAAATAAATACCATCTGTTCGAGCAGATACTGCAGGCTATGACTAGCTATGACTAGCTATGACTAGCAAAGACCAGATGTGGGGGCAACCCCACATGCCTGACCATTAACCAGCTCCCATTTCCCACCTCTCGGGAGCTGGTCCCCTTTTTCCCTTCCCCTCCCTTCACTCCTCACGTTAAAAATCGGCCTTGTGCCTAATTTTCTCGGTGGGGGAGCAAATAAATACCATCTGTTCTTCAGATGCTGCACTTCATTTT
>NW_027633252.1:5000-12500 GCF_053919585.1 Euprymna scolopes
ATGATTGCACAAATAAATCAATAAGCTTTTAAAACAGACAAAAAACGATGATTATTCACAGACGAAGAGATAAAAAAAAGAAAAAATATATATAATTAAACAATACTATGAAATAACTTTGAAACAAACATTGACTGATATTATGCTTCTAGATTGTCGGAGTTTTATTTCAACTCAATTATTTTCCTCATGCATCTTCTACTTTTCTATCTATCCATCTAACTAAAAACTATATATATATATATATATATATATATATATATATATATATACATATATATATATATATACATGTATATATATACATGTATATATATACATGTATATATACATGTATATATATGTGTGTGTTTGCGTGCATACATATATATACATGTATACATATGTGTGTGTTTGCGCATATATATATACATATATATATATATATATATATATATATATATATAACATACATAAAATTGTATAATAATTTATGGGGTTGGGAGCTAAATATTTACGAAAGAAACACTATTTTGATTATATGTATAAATGTGTATATATATATATATATGTTTGTGTATATATGTGTGTGTATGTGTGTGTGAGTTAGGGTATATATTTGTGTGTATATGTATGCGTGTATGTATATATATGTATATGTATGTAGATATAGTATGTATATGCATTGTATGTATATATAAATGTACATATATACATGTGTGTATACATATATGCATATATAAATATATTGTATATGTATATACATATATATATATATATATATGTCCGTATATGTATATTTATGTATGTATATGCATGTATATATTTATGTATATAGATATATATGTGTTTATATATATGTGTGTGTATATGTATATACGTATAAATATATGTATATATAAATATATGTGTATATGTATATATACACACACACACACACACATATATATATATATATATGTCCGTGTACGTATATATATGTATGCATATGCATGTATATAGTTATGTATATATATGTGTATGTGTGCGTTTATATATATATATATATATATATATATATATATATATATATATATATATAGCTTAATGTGTAAGACGAAAAGAGAGAGTTCAATTTCACAAGAGGAGACTTATCCGGATAATGCCAAGCTCAACAATTATTATTGGAGCTTATACAATAGGACAAGAGTAGTAAATGAAGTCATAAAACTATATACTGTTAGACATAGAATGGATCATTTATTGAATAATGGAATACAAACAAAATATTTGGGATAGAAGCGACTCTTTATGCCAGGGCATTTCGAAGCCTAATGCTTCTCATCAGAAGAGTAAAGAAGGTGTTAGGTAGCATGGGGAATATGCGGCGTCTAGCGTAGGGTTCATTAGGGACACAAAAGATTAAGAGGAATTATAGAATTTTGGGGGAAGTTATATTGAATTCTACATAATTAAAGAGAAGCTTGTTATATATAGTATGATATATAATATTGTATATGGTCGTTAACATAGTGTTGAGATTAAGGGGTATATGTATTAGGGTTAAATTGGCGGTGTATTTTTGCTGCGTTTGTAATTTTTTTTAACGGTTTGTGGGGTGTCTATTTTCTATGGAGTTATATTTTTGACTGGTGCAACCTAAACGGCAAATGGCGGTTATAGAATCGCTTACAATTTGGGGATGGGTATGCAAAGTTATAAAATTGAAAGGTAATATGCGGCAATATTTTAAAGTTTCTTCTGTTATGATGTAGGTAGTATGATTATAAGGGGACAGCCGGAGATTAGGATGGCAATGATTATGAGTGCGTTTAACTTGATGCAAAAGGTTAAGGATACATATAGATGGCAACTTGGAAGAGTAAGGAGACAATTACTACTTATAATAGTAGTAAAAATATACCAATAATAGTAGGGCAATTATAATCGTGAGAAATATAATAATAATGAAAATTATAATAATAGTAGTAATAATAAAAATTAAGATAAAATAGAAGTAAAATTGAAGATAAAAATAAAAATAAAGATAAAGACAAAATTAAAGATAAACATTAAAAACGAACATTAAAAATAATATTACCAATAGCTGTGATTAAAGTAAAGTCAAGGTTAATGTTAATAACAGTGAAAATGAAGATAATGGTAGAGGTTATAGTAGCAATGACGGGGATAATAACGGGGATAATAATGATAACAGCAATAATAATAATAATAATAATAATAATAATAATAATAGCGGTAAAAACAAGACAGTCATAATAATAATTATATATATATGGCATAATGATGTTGACATACCGATTCTTATCAGATCACCGAAGTTAAGCAACGTTGAGCCTAGCTAGTACCAGATGGGTTACAATTTTGAGAATTTTTTGTGCTCTATGTGCTCTCCGCTTATCTCATGCTCAGGAACCCTTACAGTGGGTATCCATAATCTGTCAAAACTGAAAAAAGCTACTATATATATATGAGAGAGAGAGAGAGAGAGAGAGAGAGAGATTACGGGCTTGGCAAGGCCACAGGGAAGACAACCAAGCAAAAAAAGCCCTAAGCAAAATACATTCAGTAAAACTGAAGCTACCATGCCAGAACACTATATTTGAACATATTTTATTGTTTGAAAATATAGATTCTTTTTACCAATTGTCAAAAATTTGAACCCCAAGATAGTATTATAATCTTCAAAAACCTTTAATTTTAATGTAGATCCGTGTCATAGAACTAGAATTATGAGCATTTCAATATTCAATTTGGCTACGAGTATAGATATATCCACACACACACACACACACACACACACACACACACACACACATATATATATATATATATATATATATATATATATATATATATATATATATAACTAGTGGTCTGGCAAGACCACAGTAGAGGCAACCGAAGCAGCAAAACTGACAAATGTAGAGGAGACAACCGAAGCTAATTTCCAGGACATTAGTGGCCTGACGAAGCCACTGGAGAGAAAGCCGAAACAGCAAAACCGAAAATGTAGGAGAGACAAGCGAACCAGCAAAACCGACAAATGATGAGGAGATAACCGAAGAATCAGAACCGAAGCAGCAAAACCGAAGCTGCTTGCTAGGACACTGTACATAGAAGTGTAGGCACATTTAGTCATATTTTATTGGTTTGAAAATATAGGTTCTTTTTTACGAAGTGTCAGAAAATTTTAACCATAGAATAGTATTGTAATCTTCAAAAAGCCTGCAAATTTTCGTGTAGTTTTGTCCCATAGAACCAAAGATATGAGCATTTCAATAATCAATTTAGCTACGCGTATAGATATATCCATATATAGGAATACATTCTTTTTGGCAATTTTGTAAGTTCAAAATCCCGACGCGTATTGATCAGAATTTAATAAATGAAGGCTCGTTGGAAAGTTAATGACTTGAATTGTGTAGTGGGCTATGTGACTTTTGCCCTTAAGGTGGCACATCATTGTCATATTAATATAACGTAAATGTATACCCACTTTATGGCAACATTTTTTTTTGGGGGGGGGGTCTGTTACTTTTTTTAGGGGTGGTGTTTATTGTGGCCTGGTAGACCAACACGAACCCCACTTTAAAAAACTTGTTTTCTATAGTTTTTCTAGTCTGCTCAAATGAATAACGCATTTAAAAAATTTTTGCAAGTAATTTTTTTCCGGCTATTAAAACAAAAATATGCGCGCCTAAACGTACAACAATGGCCACCACTTATAAAATATTACATTGTTTAATACCCAGTAAAACACTTGCAGAAAATTAAAATGTGATATTCGTTTTCAGAACACCCGAAAACTTAAAGAAAACAAGATTTTTAAGGTAGGTTTTGTTTTGGTCTACCAGGCCATAATTACCAAATAAACACCACCTCTAAAATAAATAACAACCCCCCCCCGCAAGAAGATGGCTATAAAGTGGGGGTTCATTTACGTTTAATTAATTTAGAAGAGTGATCTCTTATTTTTTGTAACTATAATTCCTTCATATTTTGGAAACTACTGATTCTCTGGAGTTTTAATTGTTATTTTCGTTTTCAGCACAATCGAAAGCCTATAATAGTGGTAATTTTAAAGGAGTGTTTATTGGTGAAAAGATACTGCACCTTTACCAATAATTCAATTAGTCATTTGTTTTCCTAGTTTTGAATATGAATTGCAAAATATCTGATATTTCCCCCAAATCTTCTGCCCTTGATGGAGGGGAGACTAAAACTTTTTGCTATGGTTTCAAATGTTCTGAAAGAACAGCAAGGGGAGACTTGATTCCAAATATTTCTCATATGTTATATCTCCCCTCTTAGGTTTTTATACATAAAGTAAATTTCACAGTATATAAGGATTTTTTTGATACTGGAGATATTCATTGTTGTACTTATTTCAAAAATATTTGGAAATTTAGAATCAAGTCTCTCCTTCCTGTTATTTCAGATCATTTGAAAACATAGTAGCAAGTTTTAGCTATGTACTATTCATACCTTTATGTGCATATGTATAGTTTGACTCGTGTCTAGGTGTCCTACATCTAAAATTTCAAGTCTTTAGGCTCAAAATTGGCGGAGGAGTTTGGTAGAGTCTGCAAAGGTCAACTCTTTCAATTTTTACCTCTTGGCAGCCAAATTTTCGTCCAAAAACTGATTTAAAAGCTTGTTGCATGTCTAAACACCCTGTATGTAAAATGTCGAATGTTTAGACCTAAAATTAACTGAATAGTTTGCTAGAAACCGCAAAGGTCAATTTTTTTAAACTTTGACGCCTTGGTAGCCAAACTTTCGGCCAAAAACCGATTAAAAAGCTATATATGTATATATATATATGTCTGAATACATTTTATGTAAAATTTCAAATGTTTAGACCAAAAATTGGCTGAGTAATTTGATAGAGACCGCAGAGGTCAATTTTTTAAACTTTGACCCCAACTTTGACCCCATTAACATTTATAGCTTTTGGTTTAAATCAAATTAAAAAGTTTGATCCATATCTAAATAACTTACATCCAAACTTTCAATTGTTTAGATTCAAAATTCAATTGTTTAGACTCAAAAAAGGAGTTTGTAGAGTTTTCAATAGTTAAATCGATGAACTTTGACCCCTTGTCAGCCAAATTTCAGTCTGAAAGCCAATTAAAAAGATTTCCCCAAATCTCAATACTCTTTTATGTCAAATCTCGAGTCTGTAGACTGAAAATTGACAGAGTAGTTTAGTAGTGAAATGTACACACACAGCCACACACACAATTTCACTTATATATATATATATATAATGCGTATATATATATATATATAATGCGTGAGAGAGAGAGAGGGGGGAGAGGGGGAGAAAGAGGGGAGAGAGGGCGGATTCTTTCGAAATTCATTTCAATTCATGTTAAAATTTTCTTTTAGATTAGAAATAAACACGCAAACACACACACTTATTTTTTTTATATATACAAGGGGTATTCCAAAAGTAATATTTTTTATTTTTACTCCGTCCAAATGGATCAGGAGGGATTGCAAATTGCACTGCAATGATGACCTGAAAGTTTTTTTTGTCTTTGTTGCTGATATTGACAGTGTGAGACTCTAAAAAAGCAACCACTGCCAGGAACGTGCGTCAGAAGCAGAGATGCGTCATTGAATTCCTCCGCGTGGAAAAAATTGAACCGATCAACATTAACCCGTGCCTGCTGAATGTTTACAAAACCGATGCAGTTGATATCAGCACATTTAGGAGATGGATCCGTCGATTTCAGAGTGATGACAAAGTGATAAAGCACGCTTTGGGCGTCCATGCACAGAGACCACCCCATCGCTAGCCAAAGTGCATAAATTTAAGGGCACAAAAGATCGTTGGTTTTAATGGTACAACTTCCGTCTTCGTAGCTCTTCATTTTTTTGTTTACTTACAAAAAGGATACATTACTTTTGGAATGGCCTTTGAATATATAGAAGATTAACATGATAGGGGTAAATATTAAATTTTTATCGCATTTTTTTATTTTTATGAATTAATAGAACCAAACGAAATAGATACTTTTAAGATGAATTAAATATTTAGTCAATTTTATCATTTGTGATTTGTATTTTATTTACTGGCTTTCACATGAGGATAATTCGTGTTACCAGATCAGGCTGCCTGAAGATATTGGCTTCCTAACCTAAAATGCACCAAACATTACTATTATGATTTTCCTTTTTCTTTGCAAAATTCAGTCATGCTCTACAAAGCTAAAAACAAAATAATTTTCCTCGACAGAAAAAAAAAAATCAAACGCCATAAATATGAAGGTATAAAAAAAACTTGATACATAAAAACTTTTATAAAATAGACCAGCATTAAATAACTGGAAAGGGGTCGATATACCATCAAACAAAACAATAAAACGGTCAAACCAGATGAGGATAAAGTTAGAAACAATGTAGTTTATCTTTTGATGTGGAGAACCTACTTCTTCCAAAACGAGGCTCACGCACTTCCCTTCAAATCTTCGTTTCGACAAAAATGGCGTTTTGACAGCTTATAAACAATTCATGCGGACCCTTACTTTTTGACTAACACCAAAGTTTTGTATCGTGCTGATACTATACTTCATTTATTCTATCCTCAGTCTGTGAAATTCCTTCTAACCGGAGGCAATATGTATTTTTATCCTTATTCAGAGTGGTCACTTTGTGGGACTTAGTCTTCTTTACATTAAAAACATTGTGTCTAACTCTACCATCGTGGGAGACAATAAATAGATACAGTGCGTGTGTAAATTATCGCAGTAAGAAGACAATAGAAGACATGGATGGTTAAAAAAATTTAATAGTAAACCATTTGATTTATTGTGTTTTAATCAAATTTTTCCCCTATTCAAGTGAGTTGCAAATCCTTAGTAAAAACTGGCAGGAGAATTCGATGTTGTCAGAAGACATGGGTAATATAATGACTAGAAAGTAACTCTCTAAATGCTAGTAATTTATTGGTGAACTGTAATTCTTACTAGAAATGTATACAGTAGAGACCCCTAGTTGTAAGAAAGTCTTCTACTCTAATAGTTTCTTCCTCAGAACTGCTAGACTTTGGAATTCCCTTCCGGGTCCCTGATTTCCCAACTGTACTGACATACAGAAGTTAAAGTGTAATGTGAACAGACATCTTGCTGCTCACCTCCCTACATAGTATCCTTTCAACTTCTGTCCTAGATAGTATCCCCCTATATCAAATTGGCACTGTGTCTTGTTTAGGGTGAAAATGGAATTTTAAAAAAGTGTGGGTTAATTTATTTATTTTTAGAATCTATATGGTCGCCACCATTCAACATTAGCTTTTCAAGGCGCATGGGAACCCCGCCAATTGATTTCACAAGGATTTTTTTTTTCTTTATTTTTTTACTAATGAGTCAACATTAATCAAGGCTAAAACATTAGTATTGGAGTTAGTAAGATAAATAAATTGACAGATGAATGATGAGGGAATTTCAAATTTCATTTATCACCAATTCAAAACAATAGCTGACGACTCAGAAAACAGTATTTTTTCTCATC
>NW_027633252.1:17500-27500 GCF_053919585.1 Euprymna scolopes
TCGCCTTCTCTCTTGAGGCTTGCATTCATGAATATCCGCAGGCTTAGAACTAATTTAGATGATATTGAATCATTTCTGCTAACAAACTCCCCGGATGTCGTGGCGCTGTAATACATAGCTTCTCTCTAATTATTCCCTGTCATATCGGCAAGATCAACAAGCCTCACTTCTAGGTCTATTTCTGACCACAGTTCCCGAAGATTGTATAATGAATGCCCATAGCCCACTCGGGACTGCTGAATACGCTGTTAAAATGGAAGAAATCACTATTTACTCTCATTCCAAAGGTGAAGAATCATTGCTCAAAACACAAGGTACTATAAGGAAGCTGACTGGGATCCATCAGGGATCTCATCAAAAATGCCCCATGGGGAAATATTTTTCTCTTCCTGCATGCAGAACAGTGTGCAAATGAAACCTCCGAATGGTTCAAAGCGGATATTGAAACGCATGCTCTCACACTGAAGTTTTATAGCAAACCTCACTCTCCCCAATGGTTTACTTCTACCTACGCAGATGCCATTGTTCAAAGGCAGCATGCATACTGCAGACATACATAAGCCCAGTACAAACAGACAAAAGTTTATAGAAGCTAGAAATAATTGCAAGGAAGGTGAGCTCTCTCTATCGTGCTAGGAAGTTACTTACGCCTGAAAATATCCTGTACCTCTATAAGGCCACCATTCTCCTATGTATGGAGTATTGTTGTCACATTTGGGCTGCAGCATCTGCTACTGGCCTCTCACTCCTGGACAGAGTTTAAAAGAGAGTCGCCAACCTGATAGGTCCTGAACTGTCAGCTAGGCTTCAGCCACTGTCCCATCGACGAAATGTTCCATCCCTTCACCTGTTTTACAAGTATTTTAATGCTATATGCTCTGAGGAACAAGCCCTTGTACCCCCTCGACGTAAATACTCGCGATAAACCCGATAACCAGCAAAATTCCACCCCTACACATTAGAGATCCTCAGATGCCAAAGAGGCTTTTACACTCATAGTTTCTTCCCTAGAACTGTTAGACTTTGGAATTCCCTTCCAGGTTCCTGCTTCCCCCACTGTATTGGTAAGCAGAAGTGCAAGTGTAATGTAAACATATCTTGCTGCTCAACTCCCTGCATAGTATCCCTGTAAATTAAGTCGCTTGTATGAGCCGCTTACATCAAAAAGACACTGCGCTTTGTTTGGAGTGAAAATGCAATTTAAAAAAGTCTTTTTGTTGTAATATCGTTCAACCTTGCCAGCTGCGTACATGATAGTTTCACCTCCCCCCTCCTTTTTCCTCTTTCTCGCAGAAGAGATTTTGTGAATCTATTTCTGCTCTATCCTGATTTTCATGTTCGACTGAGCTTCTTTTATTTACATAGGCGTCACCACTTATCAAGGCCGATAGGCCACTCAAGGATAAGGGTTAGCTTCTATCTATGGTATCATTTGTAGAACGCTCGCAGCAGACACTCGTCTAGCCACAACAATAGCCAACATTTTCACTATTTTTTAAATGTGCCTAATCGAAAATTCTATGAGCAAAGTTTTTTTTTCCTAGAACTATGAATGTCAATACCGCGGGGGTGTTTACTTGCTGACTATAACATGGGCGTTTTAAAGTCTAATATAGAGAAGTTCTAATTGAGCTATCCTATTATATAATTACACACTACCTAATTTTCACCGTTACTGATAATCTCGGTTTTGGTTTCACCGGCTACCTGACACTCAGTAACCCTTATCCTCGATTGGAATTGGGCCTTGATAAATCGTAACCAACTCATAGTAAAATACTCGATCAATTTTGTACACTTCATTTACCCCTTATATTTCATACTACATTTAACCTCATGAAGAATTTTCCCTTAATTTCCCATTATTCTCCCAACCATTCTCGTTATTTTTCTGCTAATATGCTCACCTCCTACTCCCGTCCAATAACGTTTTCTTTGACTCCACAACTTCGGCCCTTGTCTCCTGTCACTTTGCAGATCGGCTTGTTGCATATTTGTCTACCTCCCAGTGTCATACGATGGCACTATCTACACTTTAATCATTTCAACTGTAAATACTTTGTTTGTACAGTCTTTTTTCTGCTGATGAAACTTGATAAATGCTTAAGACGGAATATCGATCCTTATACGCGTGTTTATCTATTGACTTTATTTTGTTTAACCACCGTGTAATCCCTTTTCCCCTTTGTTCACACATAAACATTCCTGACTAGATTGAATGCATTAGTTTCTGCTAAAGTTGTGATGCTTGCACGTGCTATTACATGTGTTGTGATAAGTGCAACTGTTTTAGATATACATAATTTTACAGGGTTAACTTGAGTTATGATTTAAATGTGCAAATATTTATCACTGGTAATTTATATACATATATGCATATAACCTATGTGATTATAAGATATAATCTATTTAATTAGATATATAACCTATTTAATTATACATTTAACATTTAATTATATATTTGCGTAACCCACTTATATATATATATATATATATATATATATATATAATGAGTAAGACTTCCGCCTGCTTAAATACTTAATTGCCTAGCCACACTGAAGAGACTTGATGCAACAAAACAATCTACCTGTAGATACATTTATTATTATTATTATTATTATTATTATTATTATTATTATTATTATTATTATTATTATTATTATTATTTTATAAACTTTAAAAACATTTCTTCTCATGTGCAAATACGAACGAAAATCTTTCCTATTCATTGATAGAAAAGTCTACATTTATATTTTGATAATTTCGATAGAAATTTATTATTTCTTGAATGAGATCGTAAAGATATGAAAAGAAAGAAGAAATCAATTTGCTTTAAATTTGAAATTTAAAAATACATTTGTTAAAAAATAAATCGATTGCTGTAAAGGAAAAAGTATTTGAACACAAATGCTAAAACTATTGCAAAACAAAACTATCGGTCATATTCAAATGAAAGCTAGCATAGAAGTTAAAAGGTTACAAATAACAAATAATAGTTAATAGTTTATTGATAAAACAAAATTTCATTCAATGTGTAAATTAGTTAATCTTGCAACTGATATCTCATATATATAAGAAGTAAATAAAACATATAGTGTGTTTAGTGTGTAAAGTTGAATTAACTTGAAAAAGGTGTTTTTTTTTGTTTTGTTTTGTTTTTTAGAAATAAGCCAAACTTTCGTATTTATTCATATAGATAAGATTATTATGGAAAACTTAAGTGAATGAGCATTTGTCTTCGTAGTGTTTTTCCCTTTATATTTTCATGGCACAAAATGAATATTGCTTAGTTTTGGGATTGAATTATTTTTGGAAAATCACTTTTACTTGTTCTAACTAACCCCTTTTTTCTTTTCTTATCTATCTATCTATCTCTTTATATATATATATATATATATATATATATATATATATATATATACATATATGCTGATGCATATAGTAAGTGTTATTCCGTTGTACCATTAACACACACACACACACACACACACACATATATATATACATATGTATATATATATATATATATATATATATATATATATATAGTGACTGTTCTGATATTTCACTCGATTAGTGAAGAGAAATCTTTCTAAACTAAGACAATTTTTTTTTGTCCAATTTCAACATGCACCTTTTGTATATAACTGGATTCCCCATATTAAAACCTGGCCGTGTATGAAATTTTGCTTTCGTGAGACACCAAGAAAATAGAAGACCTAAATGTGTGCATTTAGCTTACTTACCATAAGTATGTTTATATAGCTATATTTTTGTCTAATTTTGGAGTTGTAGCAGGAAATCCGTACAAACAAACAAACGAATGGCCTTTATATATAGAAGCTGGACCTTGCTTAATATACTGTTGACTAAGAAGAGAACTTGAATGCCTACTAGACTGTCTAACGTCTCTCTTTCAAGGAGTTTGTTTGAGCAACGTGACCTGAGGATATTTTTCCCTACAATTAAACGATGACCAAATATTCAAAATAAACATAGTATTCTTTTGGAAAGTAGATTAATTTGTTCTCGATCACCTGAGGCGCCTCCACTAAAGAATGCCAGCAGGTCCAACGAGGGAACTTTTACAACTTTCACGTTTTCTGCTACTTCTAACCAAATTTTTGGGACTCCTTAGCCAGATCAAAGTATTTTATCTATTCTGATCGTTCTAAGTAACAATCCCTTGTATTATCTCCTTCTTTTAGAAAAGGAGATTGGTTTATTCTCGATTGCACGAGGCACACAAATGCGGACCCGATCCAAGCAGCTTTTTCAACCACCCAAAAATGTCCTGCTTATTTATTTTTTTATTGTAGAGGGCCCCCACTATGAACTAACCTTGTGCCTTACTCTGCGTCGGTGAAAAACTGGTGAATAGAAAAAAGCACAAAATAATATATATATATATATATATATATATATATATATATATATATATATATATATATTATCATTTTTAAACATCACGCATAACCAGTTTCCTGCTAATATTTAATAGTGTCCTGCTGCTGCCCGGTGTTAAATTCTTAATTATGCCCGAAAGACCCAAGTACAATCCTAGTAAGGAGAAATATTATCAGAAAGCATAGTTTTTGCTGCTGCTGCTGCTGCTGCTTTAATTGAAACTTCGGTAAAATAGGAAATATTCTCTTCATCACGGCCGCTGTACCTGAAATTAAAAATAATGTAACTGTGTTAATCCAAAAAATCCCCAATCATTTTTAGATCAGATTTTATTTATTAAATCTATTTTTATTTATTTATTTATTATTTTTCCAAGTGATTTGTTTTCAATTTTTTTATTAATGATTACAAATAATAAAATCAAAGTTTATTTCATAATTGCAATTTATTTTTATTTTGAATATATTTTTATCAAAAATCAAATATTTTATTATAATTTTTTTTATTAATTTAAACATTTTTAATAGTTTAATTATTAATTATTAACGAAATATAGATATATTAGAAAATTATTAACAAATCATGAATTCAAATTGTTTTCACTAACTGCTATACCGAAGTGTATGGAAGGGTGCTACTAAATTACTCCACTTGCCCTTTATCCTCTTATAATTCTGGGTGTTTAGTAAGGGGGAGTTAAGTACTATTTTAAGTTTTTTGGTATAACTAAGTATTGAACTCTAATCTCCCGGCCCATTATCAGACACTGTTACTAAATGGGCCGGTATTATTTTCAAATTTCAAAGAGTCAAAAATTATTGTTTCTTTCTTTTTAATTAAAATATTTCACTAGCTTCGTAAAAAAACTCAAATGCATTCTGATAGATTCGATTTTGCAATTTTTATTTAGTTGTATTTTTAAAATATTGATTTCACGCTATTACATTTTTATGTAAATGAATATTAGATTAATAGTAAATACGTTTAGTTCAGTTTTAACTCGTAACCACCATACTAGAGTACACATACACACACACACACACACACACACACACACACACACACACACACACACACTTATGAATGCATAAGTTCAGTCATCAGAACAAAGCAATTTGCAATCCCGTCTGGCTAATTAGGGCGTAATAAAAAATAGTAAATATTACTTTTGGAACATCTTTCGTACTAAAGAATAATAGACTCTTAAGCCTTAGTTGTTCAACTTATCTAAAAACCTCTCCCTTTTTCTATCTACATTTATCTCTATCTGTATCTGCCTATCTATATCTATCTATCCATCTCTGTCTATATCTATATCTCTCTCTATCTCTCTATATATGCATATCTATCTCCATCTCTCTCTCTATATATATGTGTGTGTGTGTGTGTGTGTGTGTGTGTGTGTGTGTGTGTGTGTGTGTGTGTGTGTGTGTGTGTGTGTGTGTGTGTGCTAATGCAGGCGTTTTTTTGCTATCGATTTTGATTTTTGATTCTCACAGTAATCAAATAATGCCAGTTCAGAAATTAATGGTTCGTTTCGGATTATAAAACCTTGATTCCTCATAGTCTTCCCTTTGCTCTTAGTGGAGGAGATTCAAGCAGACGTTTTACTTATTACGTTATTGAGAACAAGGCCGTTAGCCATTAGTCACGTGCTCTCGTGTAATGAATGAATGTGTGAATGTAGGATTGACATGAAATTCTTAAAGATAAACTAAAATGACCGAAAAATGGGCTGAAATGATTTAAATAAATAAAAAGTAAATGACTTAGAATGACTTTAATGAACTTAAGGATGAATTGAATGACCTTAAGAATGACTTGAATGCTTAAAAAATAACTGGAATCCTTCAAAAATAACTTGAATGATCTGGAGAATGACTTCAATGGCTTTGAGACTAACTGGTTGTAAAATGGGTGGTCATTTTACATTAAATTAATACAGAAAAGTGATCCCCCACTTTATATAACAAAGTTACAAACATAAGTACAGCATGTAGTAAGACCAGATACTACACTTTGATCTTGGCCAAAAGCCCAAGAAAAGCTTAAAAAGCTAAGAACAACATCTATTAACAACAGACCTTTGATCTTAATCAAAAGGCCAAGCACAACAGCGTTACGGACAGACCGACCGACCGACGGACTCACGGAGTGACTTATAGAGTCGCTTGCATGCGACTTAAAACTACAAATTCAAATGCTATATTAAATATTGTCTGCAATTAAAAGACCTCTATTCTTTGACGAAGAGCTATGCATTGTTGTTAAGGATGCTCGGCGAACTTAGTTCGGTGTTTATTATTCATAGATGTTCGCTATATTTTGATGAGTTTGGCAGGGGTTCACTTCAGTAAAAGTCAGTGAAACGTCGTTGCTCTTGCCTTTCAGAACAGTTAGACCCAAGCGCTAAGTTATGCTACTGACACCTTAACTATTTAATAAACTGAAAAATAAACCTACAAGTAAGATTATTTATGATGCCATGCATTAAGTATACTTTTCTTTTCTTTTTTTTTTTTGCACAAGTATGTATGACATCACAGTGTGAATATATCCACAACGCGACATCTGTTACCGCGCACCAGCTGGTCGTTGCATAAATTTCTCCGTATTAACTATTTTCTCTATTGTAAAGTGGGCACCAATTGCCTCGTCTACTTCAAGTGTCACCTACATTAATAAACATACGAGAAAACTTAACGCATGTGTTTCTCGCGTCAACGTAACTTTGATAATAAAAAAAAACTAAGTGGCTAACTAAAATCAAGGGCGTCCCAAACGCTTTTTTTCATTGGCTGTTACACCGAGGTGTAGGAAAGAGAACCACTTCATCTCCAGGATTACACCACTTGACCTTAATCGTCCCTTTATAATGTTATGTGTTTAATAAAAGGGGGAACTAAATACCATATTTTTAGTCTTTGGTATGACGGAACCGACGATTGAACCATAACCTCTCGGCCTATTAGTGAATACTATTACCATTATGACAAATGAGCAAAATCACACATTTAATTATTACTATTTAATATAGTTATAGTAGTTCTTGATGAGCCGTTCCATATAAGTTAACAAATTTACGAATTTCCATAACTAACGATTACTTTATTGTCCAACTGTTTACTGTACACTCTTTAAACCCTTATCCTCGAGTGGCCTCTTGGCCTTGATAAGCGGTGATGCCGTTGTAAAAAAAAACTATGACGAATATATATTTACACTGCATTAGTGTAAGATATTTAAAACAAATATTTTTTTTTTTAAATATTTTTTTCAAAATAAATAAATTACGAGATCAAATCTACAATGATGCATTTCGATTTTTTTTTGTATAAGTGCGTCAGTCATTTTAATCGTTTATTAATATTTAAAAAGAATAAAAAGAAAAAAGAGATATTAATACGTGATCCTTCCTAGTGTCTTTATTTTGCTATCTAACTGACACAGTGTGTTCGTATATACGCAAACACGTATGTAAATTAGGTCATAAAATAAGTTTTTGTATTTCTATATTATCCATAACAATGACAAAGAGACTTATTTTTGGTTAGTTAGGAGAATGTCTGAAAAATATCACAGTTTCTAAAATTTTCAAATGAACTGAAATTGAAATAAATTGTCGTAGTGGTTGTGATCCAACCAGCGTTGCTTTTCCTTGTTTTACTTCTAAGGCTACGGATAAGTTAGAGTACTCTATATAGATACTCTAACTTACCCGTAGAGTTGTAGATTATTTGTACTACGAGAGATCTTAACCCACATATAGGGTGCACGTGCCCACAACAACTTCAAACGACCATATCTTTCTGTCTCTCTCTTTCTCTCTCTCTCTCTCTCTCTCATATATATATATATATATATATATATATATATATATATATATGGTTTGAATTGATTTTCTAAAATATGACTGAATATTGATCAATAAAAATTCACGCAATTGCTCTAATATATTGAGTATTTTATTATCGTGATAGGTTGCAATCTAAAATTCAGATTTATCTTAATCTTTATTTTATAATCTATATACCTATCAAGGTGAGTTATTTTCTCGCTCTGACATTGATATTAACAGCTGATTTTTTTCTCATTAAAACTTCTTAATATACTCAGTGATGGATATGGGGGCAACCTCATGAACGTTAACTAATTTGCATATTCCTTTGAAAATCGTACAGTCATTAATTAATCATTCATTTTTTATAGTTTCTTATTGGATGCTTCGTTTCATTTTACTATTACGCTTAATTCTATTTATACATATGTTCTATGTTTGTGCATAATTACGTAGCATTTAGGATGAAAACATTCAAATATATATATATATAGGCTTGTGCGTGTGTGTGTTTCTGTGTATGTGTGTGTGTATGTATGTTTTGGCAGCGAGTCGTTATCAAAGCATATTTAATCAAATACGACAGAGTTTTCTTCTTTATTTTTCTGTTGATTTTTTCGATCTGCCGATCATTTTTTTCTCGTTTCAGTAGGTAAGTTGTGTATTAGGTTGCCTAGTGATTTTTTGTCAGACATTTTCTCGTGCGCTTTCGATCCTTAATCTTCGTTAGGGGTAATTTTATTCTGTTAAAGAGGCTTATTTTTCTGTTGCCTTTTTATATGTAATTAATCAAACGTAATGTATGTAATTTAATCAAACGTTACTCGATGTGTGTGTGTGTGTGTGTGTGTGTGTGTGTGTGTGTGTGTGTGTGTGTGTGTGTGTGTGTAAGTGATCTCATCTGTGTTCATAACGATCCGTACCAATCTTCTCTCTCAATTTTTTGTTCTACAGATTTTAACCTTGATATATAAGGGATTTGAACCTGTAAAACAAATTCGATTTGGTTTCTAGATAGTAAAAATAGCCACTAAGCGATGAAAATTGAAAATAAGTGACTTTAACAGGAGTAATTATACTAAACTATTGCTTCTCCGCGTGTGAAAATGTACATTTATACATTCGAGGCGCTTAATTTTGAACGTTGATAGTTCAAACGGTAACGATTAAGGCTTCGGCCTTAAATGTTTTGGTCTCGATTCTAGCTTAAGTCATTTTTTAAAACTTTTGAAATGATTACTTTGTATACATTAGGTACAATATAATATTCAATAGAGTATTGACTCTATAATAATAAATACGAAATCTCCATCAATTGAAATATCTTTCAGCTTATTTTACTACCGGGCAACACCGTTATATGTGTGTGTGTGTGTGTGTGTGTGTGTGTGTGTGTGTGTGTGTGTGTGTGTGTGTGTGTGTGTGTGTGTGTGTAATTTCAAACTTTTATTTACTTTTTTATTATCGAAATTTAAAACAATTTAGTGTAACTTGTCCATTGTTTCGGTAACAAACAACCAAACTTGGAAAAAAACTTGCAATTATCGAGATAGTCGTAAGGTGTTTTGGCTCCGAAATCATGCCAAGAAGGTTTTGTTGAAAGCAATGCTGCTCTATAAGAAATAGCTATTCTATAAACATCTTACGTATACACTACGAAACTATGGTTGGTGGAGTGTCATAAATGATTTTTTTTTGTTGTTGTTAACGTCGGTCCAATAAGTTCCATGGTAGGTCCACCTTGTATGCATGTGT
>NW_027633252.1:32867-35367 GCF_053919585.1 Euprymna scolopes
GTTCAGCCATGCATATCTATAGATACACACACATATATATACACATTAACACGCAGATGTATGCAAACACATACATGTGCACATAGATATAGATATACCCATGCATACACACACGACCCATGAGCACATACATTAGTACACGCGCACATAGAAACATATACATAAGCACACATAAGGATATATATATATATATATATATATATATATATATATATATATATATAATATTGGCTGAAGAGAGCTTGATAAGGATACCTTAAACGGGCCTCATTATCGGGCTTGAAACCGACGGTACCAATGATCTGTCTCAACTAACAACTTTCTGTACACAATATATATATATATATATATATATATATATATATATATATATATATATATATATATATATATATATTAGACTCAGTTCTACATATAAAATGAAGATACATGTACGGATCTCCAGTGAGATGTAGATGTATGCACACATGTACCCATGTACACGTGTATACAATTATATTAATATATGAATATACACACACATGATGATTTCAACGTCTTGTCAGATGAGTGCCACTCCCTCAGACACTTAAACTCAAACACTTTAAGTCCATGAGCCTTAACATGACTTTTTATTTATCTTTTATTATTTTTTTAGTGGTACCGGCGAATTCACACACTCAAGCAGACATGACACTGAAGACGATCATTGCTATATATACATATATATATATATATATACTTACAGGAATACACACACACATACACACACATACATCCATAAACATACACACATATATACATATATGCATACATACACAATACATAATACATATACATACACACATGCATACATACTCAAGTACATACGCATATATACACACATATATACAAATACAAACACACATATACATATATATACACATAAAAATACGTACACATATATGCACATATACATACACATACATTTAAATGCATATACATATACATACATATCTATGCATTTATATACAAACATACACATATGCATAGATACACATACATATACATGCATACACAAAAACATATATATATATACATACAGACACACACAAACATACATGCATATATACATATATATACACATAGATATATATACATATACATACACAAGTACATATATAAACATACGTACACATATACGTACATACACACACGGATACATATAATGATGGCAGATCAATTATTACATGCTTCCAGCATTTCAAGCCTACACGCGTCACAACTTTTCGATTACTATAGGACTATTTTATAGACAAATGTCTGAGGGAGTATCATGATGATGTTACAGAGATTTAGCTTTGTACGACAGCTAAATCTCTCTCTCTCTCTCTCTCTCTCTCTCTCTATATATATATATATATATATATATATATATATATATATATATATATATATATATATATATCTCACTCGGTTCAAAATATTGAGGTTCAGCAACAAGAAAGAGCAAGATAGCCAGCAACAAGTAAAACTGCAGACGAGCTTAATGCGGGTACTGGTCTCCCGCTTTATGAGTTTTTTAAATTAGAGATTTGCTTCTCCTAGAGGGGTTGCCTTCACCACGGCTTACGGGAGACATCTCCGCGCCATATACATATGGAAACACATGCATGCACACATACATGCATACACACAGAATGTGCGCAAACATATATATGCATGTACACACACATGCAAGCATATATACACATACAAACACATACATGCATATAAATCCAGATATAACTACACCTGCATACATACATTCACCCATGCATATACATATATAGATACACATATACAAACAGATACTAGCATCCAGATGTACGCATACACATACATGCGCACGTAGACATAGATATACAAATATATATTCATGTATATATGCACGATCCATGAGCACATATATCCATGCATGCGTATATAGATAGATATACATAAACACACACAGGGATATATACATAGATCCAATCATGCCCGCACATACACATACATGAAGATATATGCACGCATACAGACAAGTAAATAGGTGCGTTAGAGACAATAGTATTTCTGGGATATTTACAAAAAAGTACATATATACATACAGATATCCATACAAATTGCAACATATGTACACCCATATAAGAGTGGAGAGTTTTAGTAGTAATTTGTAAGTGAGTGGGGGTTAGTAAGATTAATGGGTAGACGAATGTGTAGATGGGTAAGGTAATATAGGGTATGGGGAGAGTTGAGTAAGGGGATTTGGTTGTGTTGATGTTACAGTAATTAGGTGTATACGGTAGATGGATGTATTGTGTGTATTATTCAGAGGGTCCAAAAAGGATGTTGTCTGAGGGATGTTTCAGAAGGGTGTATAATTGCTAAGGAGGTGGGATTTACTCAATGGACTAAGAAGAACCAACCCAGTTAAAAGTGTGCAGTGCGCGCACACGCTGTTTTTATTCCTATTTAGACATGCATCGACTGGAAGATAGAGTGGAGGTCCATTTTTCGACAT
>NW_027633252.1:45367-55367 GCF_053919585.1 Euprymna scolopes
AAAAACTTTAACACTAAGACTCGAATTTTAAAGTACCTCCTCCTCCCACCTCCACATATTCCCTTTCCCCTCATATATCCCTATACCCTCAGCCACACCAGAAATGAACTTCCCAGACCCTCCCCCACAAGTTCCTTAAACCCTAAAACTAAAACATTATCGACATACCAAACGCCCCCCACTTTCCCTCCTTGTTCCCTTCCTCTCTTCCTCTTCCGCCCTCCTCGCACCCCCCTGACCTCATTCACTCTTCCACTCTTTCATCCCAAAATAGCGAACATTTCTGTAAAAGTCTGAGGACGCTACAGACGGCCAAAAAAAAAAACGGCCGTGTAGCCGAAACAATAATGTTACTTAACAGAAAGATGCGGTAATAAAAAAATAAAACGTATATATATATATATATATATATATATATATATATATATATATATATATATATATATATATATATATATATATATATTGTCTTTTAAAATTGATAAGTGCCTTTTCTTCTGATAATGAGTTCGGATCTCGTGATTGGCAGGAATTGTCACCCTTACACCGATGCATAAGCATAAAACACTAGTATCTGTAAGCATAAATTAAAAAATATTATTTAATCATATATGGGCGTATGTGTGTCTGTGTGTGTGTATGAAAAGGAAAAATAAACAAAAAAAATTATAAATTCATCAACGTTTCGTTTTCATATCAAGACTTCTTGGGATAATTGATTTAAGAAATGAAATTCAAGTAAAATATTAAAAAATATGTTTGCGCCTATTATGTGAAAAAGATGTTTTTGTTTTTGTGAACGAAACCTAGCATTTCGAATTCAAATGATGTAATGCTTTTATAAAATGGAATGGGAAATGTTGTGTGTGTGTGTGTGTGTGTGTGTGTGTGTGTGTGTGTGTGTGTGTGTGTGTGTGTGTGTGTGTGTGTGTGTGTGTGTGTGTGTGTCTGAAAGATTAATATGAAAAATATACAACCAATTATCTTTCTCTATTTATTTCTTATTTGTTGACATGTGGGAATATAGAATGTCTTAACAAAACGAGAAACATTTTTTAAGAATAAATCTTTCTCAGTGTCATAAGAATAAGTGTGTACGGTGAGTGATTGTTATCATCCTAGCATTTTCAAAGTTTAAACGGTCAATAAATTGGGTGGCTTTATGGCCTTTCTCCAAGACATAAGTCTGTCATAAAATGCTGACATGTAAACGTATATCACACACATACACATATATACATATGGGCACATATACATATGAGCACATATACATATACACATATGAATAAACATATATATACATATATGTATATATATATGAGTATATGTATATATATATATGCATATATATATATATATATATATATATATATATATATATATATATATATATATATATTCTCTGTTGAAATCGGTCCAGACAAAGTATGAAGCCACTTTAAGGAGCTAAAAATACTACTTAAAGGTAAAAAAAAATTGCTAGATTCTGCCCCAGAAAACAGCAATTCTTCCCTATTTGTCAGAAACATTGTTCATGGAATATGGGGGCTAAAGGAGAAAATAATGGAAGCGAAAGTAAATTCAAAATCCACTTTTTACTCTCCTTAAAGCATAAGGCGAGGGTCAAGTTATTACGAAACCTTTCAAACTCGAACCAGAAACAAATATCGGATCATATTTTCATATTTCATCCGTCCTTCTCTCTTACATCTTCATAATTTTCCATATTCAAATGAAAAGCCGACGCATGCTTCTAATCAATTCATTTTAAAAATTTAGTAAGATTTTTGTTGTTTTCGTTTTGTTTTTTTAATTGTTTTTTGTCTAGTTACTCGCAGCATTTTCAAAAAATTAAGAACACGTCTAACTTACAAGAATTTAATTTTTTTCAACTGAAAAATCATATATATATATATGGAACCTTTTGTTTTCAAAGAAAAAAAATTGTAAGAAGACTTTGACAGATTCATTTGCTTAACGTAAATTACCAGCCTGTGATCTCATTCTGATCCTGGCTTTTTACCAGATTAAACTGAGACTCACGGATGCTGACGTAAATAAGATTATAACCGGCAGCATACATATGATATGATAGCAAAATACAAATGATATCTCATCATAAGTTGAAAGTCGAACTGATATTGACGTCATCTTCATAGATTTAACGCCAGAGAATAATGTTTGTTGAATAAAAACTGTCGTCTAATTCGAGGAATTTGGCATTTGTATAAAATGCAGGAATTTGAGACAAAATACAGAATCACGTCTTCTAGCGTGTAACAATCTAGCAACGTTTCGATGAAGTTTAAATTATAGATTAATTTATTGATCTAAACTAAGGTTTCATAACCTAACTCCAGCGGCCTTGAGAGTTTTCCGAGAGTCTCTTCAAGAGAAACTGATAAGAAGGCAGCGATTATTAAGCCTTTGCTCATATGTGCAAAGCCATTTTTTGGTTGTTTACATTTCCTTATACATGAACGGAATTTGTGAATAAGTTCGAAAACGGATTCAGCTATGTGTTTTAACTAGTTGTTAAAAAAATTGTTGAATTTTTTTCAAAATTGTCAATAAATTTGAGACATTTTTTTTTTACCTGGACTTGTTATAAGTAAAATATTGTTTGCATTATAAATGAGAAATAAATGAATAAGATTGTAACATATTTCTTATGTAGAGATTCCTAAGGATATCACTATTATTTGAAGGTTCCCATAAAGGTAAAAAAAAAAAAGTTGGAGAACACTAGTCTAGATTTTGGTCATAGCATTATAACTTTTCCAGAAAAGACCTGGCAATATTCGAATAATATCGGAGAAAAGGGATATTCCCCGTGAATGCGTTTAAAATGATTGACTATATTTTCGTACGCTTTGCTGGTGATCCTGTAATTTGGGATCTTCCACTGTGTATCTTTGTCTATATATCAAACTTCGTTGATCTTATTTGTCTTGTGAATAATGGATGACCTCAAGAAAGCATGACGTAATTCGCCAAACTAGGTGGAAAACATCAAGAATATGCTTTATAACATTATAAATGGATGACGGCATTGTTTTTTGGGGCGCTATCAATTAAAGAGGGCCTTGGAAATAATTTGTGGCGTCATCAATACTGAAATAACAAAAAGGATGATGTAATTCATTAATCAGAACATGGAAGAAAGGTGTCAGTTATTTTTTTTTTCAGTATTATGCGATATCTCGAGTTGAAACAGTAATATAAACAACCCTCACATTACCACACGCAGAGGCTATATGTACTAATCAATTATATTCCTAAAGAGGTCGTTTGGGTTATTCTACACCAATTTGTAATGTCATATCGGAGAGAGAGACTAATCTACAAATGTTATTGATATGTTTAATGAGGTTAATTGGTTGTGTTTTCCTAATTACACCTCTTTTCTAAATAAAACGAACATCGCTTGCAATGTTAATGTGGGTATATAATTATATTTCTATTCATATGGAATTGTATACAATTTCTCATGTGCTAAACCAACCACGTGAGACAAAAGGATACACACACACACTTATATATATATATATATATATATATATATATATATACATACATACAAATTCACTTCTCCTTATCCTACCCTCCTTAATTAACACCAAAATAGCGTGGACATTCTTATACTTCAATAAGCAAGCAATCAGTCATTAAGTCACATCCGACGAATCTCAACTGTACATAAAGAAATAAATTGTAATCTAAATGACTGAAGTGTTTGTTTGATTTTTTTCTGAGGTTTATCCTTGCACGGTAAAACATTGAGCATTCTTACTCAAGATTTCCTACCGAGATTGCAATATTATTCACGAACCCAACACCCATTTATATATATATATATATATATATATATATATATATATATATATATATATACATGTGTGTGTAAAAGTAATCTTGCCTGTGTAAGGAACGGTCCTTATCAAACTACCCTATCATTTTTTTGGTCTACAGACTTGAAACCTGATATATAGGAAATCTGGACCGGTGGAACAAATTTGATTTGGTCTTTAGCCGGTAAAAATAGCTGTTAACGAGTCAAAATTGAAAATAATTTAAACTTTGCAAGCGTAAGTCGACTAAACGTATTATTTCTACGAAGGCGCAGATTTAAATTTAGATCTTTAGCAACATTACTTTTTAAAATTTATGTATAATTTAGGTTAGATGGTAACGAATAAGACTGGAGAGTTATATGTTTGGCTGTGACTCTGAATGATGGCACTCAAGCCATATTTTTTTATTTAAAATCGCTATCATATATTATATATAGCAACGCCGGGAAGCATGCTAGTATATATTTCAAGAGAGTAGGAAGCAGATTTTGTTTATTAGGTTGGTTCAAAAATAATGTCGTCTTTTGACATTCAACTATATATAAAAAAACGACATTATTTTTGCACCAATCTAATACTTTCGGCAGCTCCTGACTCTCGTTTCCTTTTTAATCGACACATTCCATGAACGATGTTGGTCTGAATCCATCCATCTAACAGTTATCGTTAACAGTGTTTTTAGCTTGAAGTAGATTTTGTTTTTAACTCCTTACATCAAATGGTTTTGCGCCTTTCCTGAAATGAATTCCATATATAAAATAATTAATACGGAAAAGAAGAGAAATTAAACTCTATATAATATCTAATCAGCAAGACAAATACAGTAAGTTTAGTATATACTGTATATATTTGTGTATAGGTCGATCTTTTGCATAAGTCGATGTGCATTTTAAGACCAAAAATTGTATTATTTTAGGTATTGCCTCTGTTTAAGTCGAATGTAGTTAAATGGCCAGTCTCATGTCTCTTACTTGCATAGATAACTGATGTTTTGGTGTTTTTTGTAAGACATATTATAAATTGTTTCTCGGCATCCGTGAGCGATAATACGTGCATTTACGTTAGTGTGGTATATTCGATTTTTATATATAGAACCAACCCGCTGCACACTTACATGCAACGAATGCAAATGTTGCTAATACGACATTCTGATCAATAACATGCTGTAGATTCCAGACACAGTTACTGTTTTTAGACATAATTTACGTCACGTCCCATAATAAGGCAAATGCTTATATTGCACGAGCCGTAATATACCGTAATAATGTGAACGTATACGTAAGTGCCATTAAATGGTTTCAGTAAATAGTTGTCATTAAATTGTTAAAACTTGTTGAATTTAGGGAAGAACAACATATCGTAAACACTACATTTCCTTACCTACTAATAAAAAGTAATATCATCACCAAATACATCATATCTAACTTAGGCCGATAGCCACGTCTAGAGAATGAACATTGCAAGAGCTATTCCAATTATTATTTAGCCTCCCGCTAAAAAGCCGCGCATGCCCTTACATGCTGGCAAACAAACTGAAGTGGGGTTCGGAAGGAGTGTGATTAATTACTAGGATTACCGGTATATACCGAGTGCACAAACAAAATGTTTTATATATATATATATATATATATATATATATATATATATATATATATATATATTATTATTATTATTATTATTATTATTATTATTATTATTATTGAGCGCCGAGTTGGTCTTTAACAACATTTCCAAAAATATTACCTAAGTATAAGTCGACCCTCAAAAAATAACCTTAAAATCGTCTCCCAGAAATTCGGCTTATACACACGTATATACGCTAATATCAACAGTAGAGGCCGGAACATTACGACTAATTTGACTGCTTATTATAAATTATCTTAGAAGTCTAACATTTGTGTTTAAGCGGGCGACATCAATATAAATTATATAAAATGTGTCTCCATCGTTGATTTCATATTTCTCATGGCACCCTGTTTTAACCCAGGAATTAGTTCTAATAATCCCAAGGTTAATAAAGGTTTCCATTGAAAATATAAAAACCAACGATGGAGGCATGTTTTTATTACTTGGTAATACTAAGTAGATTTTAATTTTGTCGTATTGTAAAATAAAATCTGTAAAATAAAAAAAAGAGAATTAACATTAAGATAGTATGGTCACCTGCTCGCTAATGTGTTAGGAAATGAAAAAAAAAAGAAAATATATTTAACAAAAGGAAGAAATAGTTGAGCAAAAGCAGAATGGGAAGCTAAGTTAGTGAAAAGATAATGAGGGGCGGAATTGTTCACCAAGTCACACAAAGGCGTTCTGAAATAGAATTATTAAACAAGATATTCTGAAATAAAATTATTATACAAGATGTTCTGAAATAAAATTATTATACAAGATGTTCTGAAATAGAATTATTATACAAGCTGTTCTGAAATAAAATTATTATACAAGCTGTTCTGAAAAAGAATTATTATACAAGATGTTCTGAAAAAGAATTATTATACAAGATGTTCTGAAAAAGAATTATTATACAAGCTGTTCTGAAATAGAATTATGATACAAGATGATGCCGTAACTGGAAGAAAAGATGTCAATATATTTGGAGTTAGTTTACGGAGAGTTTTAGGAGTGGTATTGAGTTTTGTGAGAGTTTACGACAGTTAACAATGCGCGGACAGTTTTGAGTTTGCGACAGTTTTTATTTCTGACTAACTTGAATTGTGGACAGTGCATGACAATTAGTACCTCAGACGTTTCTCGAGAGAAATCGGAGAGATTGGAGTCAAGACCAGGTGTGAATAGATCGGGTCACTGTGGACGAACGCAACGCACAACGTTAGGGGTTCCGTTTTCTACACTACGTGACGGTATCACACACGCGTACATAGCTTAACTGATTTACATCAAGTACTTGATTTGTTTTATCGTGGCGTGACCAATCCTATGATAATCGGATTACATTATCATCGATGGACAATTTTCGTAGCATCTGTCCCAGACGCACATCTCAACATTTACTCATTTAATCTTGTTTGAATCATTTTAAGTTTTCTTGACATTAAATTTACGCCATAGCGTCATAGACATAAAGTGCGCCTACTTTGTCAAATCAAGCATGGTGATCATGATGATAAACACAAACAATTTTTAATGGTTCAATTCTTTATTGTTTTATTTAGCAAATTAACACAAATAAGTACTGCAGCTTTATTAATATAATGACTTAATTATTTAATTAAAAAACAGATTATATTTCTTATATATGCCTGTACTTTTACTTAAAAGTTCGTATTAGTATTTTGTTCATATAAGATAAACTGAAGTGCCTATGTTTTTAGCGTTTTAATATAACATTTTTTTAATTTAGAAAAATGTACAAATGTTTTAATATAAGCTTTTTTATAATTTAGAATAAGGTAAAAATGTTTTAATAGAACATTTTTTTAATTAAGAATAATGTAAAACGTGTTTGAATATAATATTTTTAATTTAGAATAATGTAAAACGTGTTTGAATATAATATATTTTAATTTAGAATAATGTAAAACGTGTTTGAATATAATATATTTTTAATTTAGAATAATGTAAAACGTGTTTGAATATAATATATTTTAATTTAGAATAATGTAAAACGTGTTTGAATATAATATATTTTAATTTAGAATAATGTAAAACGTGTTTGAATATAATATATTTTAATTTAGAATAATGTAAAACGTGTTTGAATATAATATATTTTAATTTAGAATAATGTAAAACGTGTTTGAATATAATATATTTTAATTTAGAATAATGTAAAACGTGTTTGAATAGAATATATTTTAATTTAGAATAATGTAAAACGTGTTTGAATAGAATATATTTTAATTTCGAATAATGTAAAACGTGTTTGAATATAATATATTTTAATTTAGAATAATGTAAAACGTGTTTGAATATAATATATTTTAATTCAGAATAATGTAAAACGTGTTTGAATATAATATATTTTAATTTAGAATAATGTAAAACGTGTTTGAATAGAATATATTTTAATTTAGAATAATGTAAAACGTGTTTGAATAGAATATATTTTAATTTAGAATAATGTAAAACGTGTTTGAATATAATATATTTTTATTTAGAATAATGTAAAACGTGTTTGAATATAATATATTTTAATTTAGAATAATGTAAAACGTGTTTGAATAGAATATATTTTAATTTAGAATAATGTAAAACGTGTTTGAATATAATATATTTTAATTTAGAATAATGTAAAACGTGTTTGAATATAATATATTTTAATTTACAATAATGTAAAACGTGTTTGAATATAATATATTTTAATTTAGAAAAATGTAAAACGTGTTTGAATATAATATATTTTAATTTAGAATAATGTAAAACGTGTTTGAATATAATATATTTTAATTAAGAATAATGTAAAACGTGTTTGAATAGAATATATTTTAATTTAGAATAATGTAAAACGTGTTTGAATATAATATATTTTAATTTAGAATAATGTAAAACGTGTTTGAATAGAATATATTTTAATTTAGAATAATGAAAAACGTGTTTGAATAAAATATATTTTAATTTAGAATAATGTAAAACGTGTTTGAATATAATATATTTTAATTTAGAATAATGTAAAACGTGTTTGAATGTAATATATTTTAATTTAGAATAATGTAAAACGTGTTTGAATAGAATATATTTTAATTTAGAATAATGTAAAACGTGTTTGAATATAATATATTTTAATTTAGAATAATGTAAAACGTGTTTGAATAGAATATATTTTAATTTAGAATAATGTAAAACGTGTTTGAATATAATATATTTTAATTTAGAATAATGTAAAACGTGTTTGAATATAATATATTTTAATTTAGAATAATGTAAAACGTGTTTGAATATAATATATTTTAATTTAGAATAATGTAAAACGTGTTTGAATAGAATATATTTTAATTTAGAATAATGTAAAACGTGTTTGAATATAATATATTTTAATTTAGAATAATGTAAAACGTGTTTGAATAGAATATATTTTAATTTAGAATAATGTAAAACGTGTTTGAATAGAATATATTTTAATTTAGAATAATGTAAAACGTGTTTGAATAGAATATATTTTAATTTAGAATAATGTAAAACGTGTTTGAATATAATATATTTTAATTTAGAATAATGTAAAACGTGTTAAAATAGAATATAATTTAATTTAGAATAATGTAAAACGTGTTTGAATAGAATATATTTTAATTTAGAATAATGTAAAACGTGTTTGAATAGAATATATTTTTATTTAGAATAATGTAAAACGTGTTTAAATAGAATATATTTTAATTTAGAATAATGTAAAACGTGTTTGAATATAATATATTTTAATTTAGAATAATGTAAAACGTGTTTGAATATAATATATTTTAATTTAGAATAATGTAAAACGTGTTTAAATAGAATATATTTTAATTTAGAATAATGTAAAACGTGTTTGAATATAATATATTTTAATTTAGAATAATGTAAAACGTGTTTGAATATAATATATTTTAATTTAGAATAATGTAAAACGTGTTTAAATAGAATATATTTTAATTTAGAATAGTGTAAAACGTGTTTGAATAGAATATATTTTAATTTAGAAAAATGTAAAACGTGTTTGAATATAATATATTTTTATTTAGAATAATGTAAAACGTGTTTGAATAGAATATATTTTATTTAGAATAATGTAAAACGTGTTTGAATAGAATATATTTTTATTTAGAATGATGTAAAACGTGTTTGAATATAATATATTTTTATTTAGAATAATGTAAAACGTGTTTGAATAGAATATATTTTAATTTAGAATAATGTAAAACGTGTTTGAATATAACATTTTTACATTATTAATTTTGTAATTTATTTTAATTTTTAAAATCCTTAATATAACATTTCTAATTAGAATAATTTTTTAAAAAATGTTTTAATATAACATGATTTAAATTTAGAATAATTTTAAAAGGTTTAATATGACTTTTTTTATTTAGAATAATTTTAAAACATACATGCTAATAAACTTGTAATATTATACACTTCACAAAACAAGCAAACATTAAACGAACAATATCAAGAAATGGGAATTATGTTTTGTCTTATTTACTGGATTTAAATTT
>NW_027633252.1:60367-63456 GCF_053919585.1 Euprymna scolopes
GAGGTAAGTCTTTTTTAATTAACATTCTTTCACGTGTGCGTGTTTTCCTTGTGTTTAAGTAACTTCCATAATTACACAACTAATCGGTAATTTTTATTAACGATTAATTGAATGTTTATAAATACAAAAATACATTAGTATAAATTAAAACGAAAATTTCAAATATTTCTGGGAGAGATTTATATTCATTCTGTCCCCCTCTTCACTCGCACAAATAACTGGCATTTCCTCCTCTGGGCATTCGTCATGAAACCAACTCTTCCCTCCTCCTCTATATTTCTCCCTCTTTAAGTCTGCTTGCCGATTTGTACAGACCAGTCAGTTTCTTGGAGATTTTGAATGTGTGTATACGACATAATCGCGTTGACACACCGGTGCTCGTTGGATCACCAATATTAAACAATGTTGAGCCTGATGGGGGATCATTTGGAAATTCTAGGTGCTGTATGTGCTCTTCGTTTATCTCAGCATTTGTTTCCAGTCGTCCTGTACATACACTTCACTAGCCACTGGTATTTAACAATGTCGACTCAAGAGAGGTGTGATTGGAGATTGCGCCCATCATGTCACAAAAATTTCACGCACAGGCACCCCTACGGTGGATATCCATGGCCTGTCAAAGACCTAGGGAGCCTTTTGAATGTGTGAAAAATCAAGTTATTGTTAACAACCTCAGCAAAACAATCCAATCAGTGACAAGCAATATGGATTTTGTCCTGAAAGATAAACAGCCCGTCGTCGTATCACACAGAATCAGTGAATCTATTAACTAAGGCTTTGTTTCTAGATATGTGAGATATTTTACCACAAGGGTTTGCTTCACAATCTTGCGAGCTATGGAATATATGGAAACGTCTTCGCAATCATCAAATTCTTTTTTTTCTTTCTCACAACTCTATAAAAGATGTTGTAGAGGGCTAGAAGTCGGAAGTACATAGTAGCAATGCCAGCGTTCCTTAAAGATCTATTCGGAACCCAACCTTCTTCCTTATCTTCATCAATGATCTTCCGAATCACATTCTAAGATCATTTATTTACATTTATGCAGATAATGTAACCATCTATGGCAACATGTTGAAGAGCATTAATGATCAAGATCGCTCTGTTTCTCTTTTCCCATGTGGAACACATAATTAAATGTGGCAGAAGGTGTCAGTTTACTTTTAATACATCTAAAACAAAGCTTTTCTCTTTTCGCCACAAATACTCGGACTACTTCTGTGTGTATGTGTTTCTCACATCTATGTGACTTATTCGTTATTCTTTTTACTTTCTATTGATCTATTTTTTATTTGAATAGAAAATGGCAAGCGACTTTTAATGATCGTATTTAACAAATCATTTTATTATGAAATTAAATCTACACTAATGCATTTCCGTTTCTTCAGCAAAAAGTCAGCAATTTTATTCTTTTTTAAATAGTTATAAAAAAGAATGAATTATTTCCTGTTGTTTCGAAATTTTAAGGGAATTTGAAAAAATTGTCGAATAGAAGTTAATTTCTTAGTCGATTCTAATGTATTAAAAGATTGAAAGTTTTGCTATTCAATAAAATAATTTTATTAATCGAAATAAGATAGTTATATTGATGTAGCAATTTCGTTAAATCAATAATGCGCCACGGAAATCATAGAAATTAAATTTAACTTTCTATGCCCTTTAAAACATAATTTATTGGAAAAAATAACAGAAATTAAAATTAGAAAACTTCCGGTCAAAGTCGGGCAGTTTGTATTATTTGGATTAACTAGACTATAGTTCTTATATTGGGTGTTATTCGAACAACGATTCAGTTGATGTAACATCTAATTTTTTCAGGCGTGTCTCTTGTCGAACAGGAAGGGCCTATGGCGTAACGGACAAAGTACTAGGTAAATTCAGTTGTAAGTGACACTTCTGGAGATTGAAGTTCAAAACTCAGCGCGGTCTATAAGAAAAATACAATCTCGAATTACTAAAAACTTATACCCGGTTATGAGCATGCTACCACAGTGGATTAAATAAAAGGTTCTGTTCGAAATTTCATACAAATTTCCGAGTTCCACAGAAATATTCCCGAGTTCCATAGAAAGATTTGGGAGCTCAACAGAAAGATTCCTGAGTTCGACAAAAGGATTCCCGGGTTCAACAGAAAGATTCCCGGGTTCAACAGAAAGATTTCCGAGGTCGAAAAAAGGATTTCCGAGTTCGACAAAGTAAATTTGGAGAAAGGTTAGAATTTATATCGACTGAACCGTTGTGTGCATAACACTGAAGATGAGAACAGTAATTCGAATGATCCAAATAATCCAAATTGCCAGTCCTCATCTAAAAAATTCAGAAACATAGCGTTCACTGCATACACACAGATAAGATAATATATGCAATGTCTTGATTATGCGTCATTCAATGCTTTCTAAGAAAAGCGTCAACAATAAAAAAAATTAAGTATAGCCACGAAATTTGTTTGGCGCCCAAAATTACTCTTTTTTCAACAGATGAATGCAATTTTCAATTCATACAAAATTCTGCGAAATAAAGAAAATGGTAAATTATTTTTAAACAAAAATAAAAGAATATTTCTACTTCGCCCCAATTGAACTGAATGGCTTTCGCTTTGTAGAAGCACCTTACTTTGATAAGCTTCTAAGACTAAACTTCTTAAACTAGAACAAATCCATTGTTAAGGACACTGGAAAATGGTTGGATCATTCTATCACTCAAGAAGCTATATTACTGCCGATGCAATCCTGTACGTGTATAAGAGCATCTTAAAATAGAGTACTCTTGCCTTATCTGAAGAGGAGCTGCTTGCCTTATCTGAAGAGGAGCTGCTTTTCTTTCTATGAAAATTTCGATCCATTCTGGGGAAATAACAATAGGAGACATTACTTTTGGAACGTTATTTATAGTACAGGGTAGATTGCCAAGTTTTTCCAAGGTAGGGGCTATTTCGGATGCAGTTTTTGTGCACTATGATTGGAATGTTTTCGGGGACAGTTGCTTTGCTAGAATCAAGGTTCTTGATAAGTTTGGCAACATCACGGATGTATACGAGGGGCGTGCAATAAGTAATGTCTCTGACCCACTTCCATTTGTTTAATCTAGCT
>NW_027633253.1:0-7500 GCF_053919585.1 Euprymna scolopes
AAACTGAAAAGTCGACTTTCCAATTTTGATCGGGGCCTCTCGAGTCATTATGGATGTCCAGAAGTGCTATAAAGTCCTGGTTGGATGTAAAGTCTTATTTGAACTAAATCCACATATAGGACTGCCGGCAACCATTGCAAAAAGGTTATAGAAAACATGAGGGAGTATTTTACCCTAACTGTCAATTCTAAAGTAGTTGAACAGTGGCTAGATTCTCATGAATTTTGGTGCATAACAGAGTTCTAAACAAATGTTTATCTTCCATTTCAACCATCATCAGCAGACGAGGTGATGACGTCAGCACCAAACACAGCCAAAATCTTTGCGAAGAACTTTGCATCAAACTCCATCCTTTGTGATAACGGGCGCCTACCTCCCCAAATTTTCTTTCAGGGCAGAAAATACCCTGAGCGATATCCATACTTCTGTCAGAGATGTTTCCAGGATTATGGAGAACCTTGATTCCAGCAAAGCGTCTGGTCCTGAAAATATTCCGACCGTAGTGCTCAAAAACTACAATCGGAACTAGCTCCTATACTTACAAAGTTGTTTAAATGTTGCGTTAAGGAGCGATGCTTTCCAACACCTTGGAAAACCTCAGCGTAGTCTGCACATTAGCTAAACACACAAAAAGACAAGCAAATGATAGATTTTTTTAAATTGATTTTTAACTTTCCAGTTGTCATTGTGATTCAATTTCACTAGCGAAACGTTTGACCTATGTAGGGGTGTAACTTGCTCAACTTTACCTCGACAGCTACTCTGCCATGTTGACTCTTTCTCAGTCCATTTCTCTCGTTATTGCTTTCATTGCTTAAATAAAAATCAATTAGCTTTCTTTGTTAGCGATTTTGTAAATTCCTATACTAATTTTTTGTCACATTTCAAAATATTTCGGATTTGGTTTCTTCGTAACCTACTTTTATTTCCCGTATGAATTTCATTTTTTTTTGTTTTTGAAGGAGGGAGGGTGCAAACCGTTAGAAAAATCCAATTTGGTTTGAGTTGAATTCCACTTTAAACATTCAATCTTTGTTTTTGAGTCAGCTTCCTTATTTCAAAAAGTATCTCTCAGCATTTTCATTTTCGAACACATAATTGTTTTTTAATTTCGATTTTTCCCTCCATCTTCGGTTTTCTTGTCTTCCCTAACCAGGTTGCATGGCGTAGATGTACTGTCCGCTAATGTAGAAAATAAACTTGGCAAAGTGAGTTCAAATCCCATGTGGTTTATGACCTAAAGCAACAGTCACCCCCTTAGAATTTGACCCAAAAGAGAAGAGATAAAATTCAATTGAGGAGGTGGTGGGGGGTATAGTCTTAATGATATTTTGTTTGCCAGGTGTCTTATCGTTATTTGTTTTCTTCATTCCACAAAATACCTGAAATGTTTTTTGTCCGGCAATTTTTTACTAGCACAATTTTGTGTGACGGGATATATATATATATATATATATATATATATATATATATATATATATATATATATATATATATATATATATATATAAACGACAAACAACCACAGAATTCGCGCTTAAGCCTGAAGAATCCTAGAGTGGATGAAACGCAGAATATTCAGTGTAGCTTAATCGCCATATACATTTTATAACTTACTAATTAGCTCTACCTACGTATTGAGCACTTTTGAAGTAAATACTTAAAGTTTACGCATAAATCTATACTTTCGTATATTAATTTTATGTGAGTAAATTAAGTAGTTATATATATATATATATAGTCATTCACATACAGTACTGTTTCGCTGTATCACAGCTCTTCATTGTGGCTACATCAGCATCTTTCTCTAGCCAGGAATTGAACCTACAACTATAGAGTTGATAGTTGGCAGTTCTAAATTCACCAGGAAATACAAAAATTAGCATAACTTTCAAAATATTTGTTCAAAATTCGAAAAAAAAAAAAATAAACAGGAAAATAAGGCACCTTGTTCTGCTCTTCCAGTGTTATACCAAATTTCACTTCCCTGCATTTCATAGCAATTTCAAAATTAAAAATATATTGACCTGTAATAAAGCGATACACAGGATATATATATATATATATATATATATATATATATATATATATATATATATATATATATATATATATCGTCTAAAGAAGCATAAAAATAAAGAATACAGTTTAAATTCCCGGAAGGAAAAAAAAATTAACTTCAACCTATCGTAGACTTTAAACAGTTGTTAAAAGCCGAGGAAAATTATCCGACTTCTAAAAAGTTTATAATGACAAAAGAGAATGCACTTATATAAGGATGAAAAAAGGGCATTAACTAAACTTGTTAAATAGAAATAGACTTATATATATATATATATATATATATATATATATATATATATATATATATATATATATATATATATAGCTTTTAAAAAAATATTTAAGTTTTATTACGAAAAATAAAATTTTTTAAAACAAAAATTTATTATTTGCCCAAAGATTACAATTCCGATTACTGTCCTTAACCAATGGATTTTCGATGTAGGCTCATCTCCCCAGATCTTTTGTCATGTTGTCTGATGAGCCGTAGTCGACGAAACACGTGTCAGTGGATAATTATATTTTAAAAACAATACATATGCCGCGTCCCATTTGGGGGTACCAAATTGGTCAAAGGGAAAATTATTCCGACTTCGCATTTAGGTAAAATTGCACTTTCGTATAAATAATTGAATTTATTGAAAAAGTATCGCTAACAAAAACAAATAAACACACACACACACACACACACACACACACACACACACACACACACATATATATATATATATATATATATATATATATATATATATATATATATATAAGTAAATGGCACTTTGCTTGAAGGATTGCTATTAAAGAAATATATGAAAGTTTATAAAAGTCGAATAACAAAAACAGTAGGGAAGTGTCATATTATTTATTCATTTCTCATTCCTTCTCTCATTATATAAACAAACCAAGTTACTGGTATGTCCGGGATATATAAAGTCCGTTAGTGGTATAGAACTTTGATTACTTTCGGGAAAGAACACCTCCCCTTTTTTTAAAAAGAAAACAAAAGTATTGTCCAAAATGCTGGAAGGTATTTATTTTTCCCTTCTTTCCTTTCATTTTTCGGGTCTTTCTGCATTGCTCTCGGCTTTCATAAACTTTCACACACACACACACACACACACACACACACACACACACACACACACACACACACACACACACACACACACACACATATATATATATAAAGAGCTCTTCTTTGCAAATAAACACACAAATCGATCACCGCAAAAAAGTGAAGGTCAAATGTTTATATAAATACACATGTGAAGAAGTCGTTCGCAAGCACTGATCCCATGAGCTACAGGATAGAACAGCCGACTATCAACTTGATAGTTATAGGTTCAAACTCTAGTTTGGGATGGGTGCTAGTCTTGCCATACTAAAGAGCTGCGAGAAAGCGAAATACTGTATGTGTATGACTACTATATGTTAGTGTTAGGACGATTAATCAGAATCGGACTTTTTGGGATATCGGAATCGGAAAAAAGTTGTATTTATTTCCCAATGTCCTTATACGATTCCTTTAATTATATTTTTTATTTGATTTTGTTTGAAACAAAATATTCCACTGCTACCACAGACAGACCTATTTCTGGTCCGATGTCACAATGTGCTTCCAAAAATGCTAGTCCAATAGATTGTTGAGCAATTGGCGGCAAATTTCAACTCGCCTGTTGGCTTGTGCTTTGGTAAGTTCGTGCGGATCTTGACGCGGCTTTTGTGTTAATAAAATCAAGTTGCTTCAAGTGTCGGTGAATTGTCGATTTGTCAAGTACAAGCTCATAAACCAATTCTCAAGTGTTCGATAAAGGCACAATGTCCAACCTGGTTTGCAAGTCTCCATCATCCAACTCTAACGGGCATTCTGAACAAGGCTTATCTTTAAGACTCATGTCGCCAAAATCGGAACGCTTGCACCACTTTGAGATCGATAAGTGTATTTTATGACCGAGCTACGCCAGCTGCCCTTGCTAGTGTATATTATCTGGATTATTCCGACTACTGTTCTCATTTTTAATTCAGTTGTAAGTGACATTCTTCTGGAGGTTGAAAGCGCAAATTGCAAATTACTTAGGACCTCTATGCAGTCACGACTGAGAGAACGAGAGCATGCTACTCCTGTGGATTAAATAAAGCGTTCAATTTGAAGTTCCGTGCAGATTCCCACGTTCAACAGAAAGATTTGACAAGATACACCCGAAGAAGGTCGGAAGTTACATGGATTGAAACGCTGTGAAAATAATACTCAAGATTTGAACAATAGTTCGAAGAATACAAAAAAATGGTAATGAATTGTTAGAGAAAAATTGGAACCAGACTCCGCTTAGATTGGTACACTATGCTGATAAATAAAGTTGAATTTAGCCTAAAAATTGTTTTTTTTATAAGTTGGACATAAGACTTATTGCGTGATATGTTATGGATTATAATTCACACATGTCTAGATCTGTTTATTTGACATTTATTTGACAATATTGTTGATCAGTTGTAGATTAGATACTTGGATTTTGTTCAGAATTCACCTTATCTTGAAAAAAAAATGAAAGAATTAAAAATTTGTATGATGTATGTACCTATGACAAAATAAAAATATTATACTTACATAAGATTTACATAAATGTATCAAGTCTTACATAAATGTATCAAGTCTTACATAAATGTATCAAGTCTTACATAAATGTATCAAATAGTTGTATTTACATAAATAAAGGCGCAATGTCCAATCCGGTTTGCAAGTTTCCATCATCCAACTTTAACGGTCGTCCTGAACGAGGCTTCTCTTCAAGACTGATGTTGCAAAAATCGAAACGCTTGTACCACTTTAAGATCACCGCATATGCAATTGCTTTTCACATTCGGCAGCACAAATCTCTTCTGCGGCTTTTCTGGTTGAAAGACCTCGCTTCCAGCAATGTAACCTGATCGTCTTGAGGAAGCGAATTGCTCCCCAATGGAGAGGTTGAGACCCCCTGGGACCTGAAGAAGACCGGATAAATATGATAAGATTGTCTACTTGAATCCCGGACAACGGCAGGTATCAAAAATACTTGAATTAAAACAGATATATTTTATTGTTGAACGAGATTTGTACTGGTTAACATGGAAAAAACTCGTTCAGGCTAGCTCAATGAATGATAGGTTTTGACCTTGGGATCGTGTGAACATGATTTCATTTTGGTCTCAGATTGCAAAACTCTGGTAATATTGGGGAAGTGCACACACGCAAATGTATCTGGGGTTTCCCCAGATGCGTGGCTGGCTCTGATTGGTTCAGCAGATCGCCAAACCTCAACCCGTGACCTTACTATAAAAAGCCAATAACCGCTCAGATTAGACAGAAATCTCAGAAGAAACAGCTCCTAACGCCTGACTACCCCCCTCTCCGCCATCCTGATCAGCATCCAGTGATGAAGAAGAGAGATTTGTGAAACTTGAAATGTTTTAGTAACTGAAAGTTGTACATATGTAAAAATAAATCTGTAACTTTCGTGAAATTACTTTTTAGTAGATAGAAACCCTGATTTTCTCCCTGGCGCATGCAAAGTTTGTTTTTGCTTTTCAGCAGAATTCAGCACAGAGGCGTTGAGAATTCAATGTGAAGATCTCGCGATAGACGTGACATCACGAGCCACAGTTTCTGAAGAAGTTAGGGGTAGTTGCTTGACCTGAGAACGGGAGATCCGACCAGCAAAACGCGTCGAATTTCTTCCTCTTGTTTTCTCCTTGCGACTGTCTCAGATACAACGTGTGGGTCCGAATGATAAAATGTAACAATGCCGTTGAAGAAGATTAACGATCACATTACACGTAATTACACATATCATAATCATCACGTGACTTAAAACATTACAGCTGTTCAATTTTAGAAGCCTAGATATAAGCAATACTCTGACCCTGAGTTTTTTTTTTTCTATTTTTATTAATTTAATTCATTCCCCAAAATATTTTAACCACATAAGAATTTTTTCAGACGGATGCCATAAAAAATGAGGTATAACTCTGTATTCGTCAATACAGTTACTTCCCTTTGTTTAGAAGCATAATTAAGAAAAAGTTGCAAGCAAACAAATTATCGGGCAACTGTTATTTTAATATTGTGTCTAGAAACAGTTCAGGATGAGTAAACCGTCGATAATGAAAAAAATATATATACTTTAGATTCCATTCGTGACAAAACGTTTTCTATTTCCTTTTTCTGTATTTATGTAAAATACGGACGGCGTTGAAATAATAACGCAATTATTTAGAAAGCCATTCTTAACATGGGGAGTGGGGGTGTTTTGTAACTATTCTGCACTTTCACCTAACAATTTAACAAACAAAAGATACCGAATTTAACTTGAAAAACCTATCTAAAAAAATAGCACTGTTCATATTCTGCACACGTATCGAAAAAGGAAACGAATTTGGGTGCTTGTGCAGTTTAAAGACCGTTCTGAAATATTAGCGTTATTTAGAAAGCCATTCTTAATGTGGAGAAGATGTCTTTTTTAAAACTATTCTGTACTTTCACCTAACAAAAGATAACTTTATAATTGAATTTATCTGGAAAATCTTTTCTAAAATAGCACGAACTGTATTCTACACAAGTACTTCGTTTTCTCTTATAGTCTGAGTTAGGGGTCCCCAAAGTTTTTGAACGGGGTGGGGACACATTGCTGGCTTTTTAAAGCTATGAGCCTAATAATAATAATAATAATAATAATAATAATAATAATAATAATAATAATAATAAAAAAATAAATAAATAAAAAAAAAAAGAGCTTGACGTGTTTATACAATTTTACTCATTAACTTCATTAACTGGTTTTAAAAAAAATTATTTTTTAAAATCATTTTCAGAACAAAAAACAGAAACCATCACAATATTGTCATACATTTCCATTTAAAAACTTTTTCCTGAATATTTTTTTACGTTTTCTATAAGATCTCCGCGGACCTGATTAAAGACTTTTGGCGAGTCGGGTCTGGTCCTCGGGCCATAGTTTGGAAAACCCTGATCTAAATTATGAATATCCACTTATTTATCTAATTTTCTATTTTTCACTATTTTTTTAATTTAAATTTTTTTTTTTTTTTTTTTACAGTTTGGACAAAATCACAAAGAAGGAAATACTTGTAACAAACAGCTTTAAATGGAGAACATAAGTGTTGTATGTAAGTAATTTCATTTAGATTCCATTTTTATTAATGTTTTTTTTTTTCAATTTTGACCCCTTGGCAGCTATTTTTATCAGCTAAAAACCAACAGGTTAAATTTCACTATATATCAAGTTCAAATATGTAGACTAAAAATTGACAGGAGTTTGGTAGACACCGTTCCTAAGACAGACAGACAAAATCACGAGATTTTATGCAAAATAATACTTGTTTATTATGATTTGGGTATTGCATCATCTTCTAGAGCGTTCCAAAGCCTTCTATAAATAACAT